>NW_026736770.1:0-59703 GCF_949786415.1 Peromyscus eremicus | reverse complement strand
GTTCTGGTCCTACGAGCAAGAGTTGTTTTCTGGTAAGAAGAGTCACTATTGCGCTCCCATTGCCATTCACAGTGCAAATAGCACTCGACTCTATTCCCAGCAAGTACAGTGTATTGGACTGAAGAGGAGCTACTGTTCTTGTCAGTTTCCTAAGCAGAGTTGAACTAGATACGTCCAATGTGTGTAGGAAGCACAGTTCTTTTGTTCTGAGCAAGCTCACTGTTAGGACACAATAGGAAACACAGTAGAGTAGAAGAGTGGTCTTTTCTCAAAAGCAGAGTGTGTTTCTTGTAAGACGAGCTAGTGTTTGTTTCCCAGTCCTAAGTGGAGTTCAATCCCATGCAGTTTCTAGTCCTACGAGCAAGAGTTGTTTTCTGGTAAGAAGTGTCACTATTGCGCTCCCATTGTCATACACATGGCAAATAGCACTGGCGTCTGTTCCGAGCATCTACAGTGTATTGGACTGAAGAGGAGCTAAAGTTTTTCTCAGTTTCCTAAGTAGAATTGAACAAGATATGGCCGTGTGTGTAGGAAGCACAGTTCTTTTGTTCTGAGCAAGCTCACTGTTCTGGCATTATAGGAAACACAGTAGAGTAGAAGAGTGCTCTTTTCTCAAAAGCAGAGTGTGTTTCTTGTAAGGGGAGCTAGTGTTTGTTTCCCAGTCCTAAATGGAGTTGAGTCACATGCAGTTTTTGGTCCTACGAGCAAGAGTTGTTTTCTGGTAAGAAGAGTCACTATTGCGCTCCAATTGCCATACACAGTGCAAATAGCACTCGCGTCTGTTCCCAGCAAGTTCAGTGTATTGGACTGAAGAGGAGCTACTGTTCTTGTCAGTTTCCTAAGCAGAGTTGAACTAGATATGGCCCATGTGTGTAGGAAGCACAGTTCTTTTGTTCTGCACAAGCTCACTGTTCAGACCCCATAGGAAACACAGTAGAGAATAAGAGTGCTCTTTTCTCAAAAGCGGAGTGTGTTTCTTGTAAGGAGAGCTAGCGTTTGTTTCCCAGTCCTAAATGGAGTTGAGTCACTTGCAGTTTTTGGTCCTACAAGCAAGAGTTGTTTTCTGGTAAGAAGAGTCACTATTGTGTTCCCATTGTCATACACAGGGCAAATAGCACTGGCGTCGGTTCCCAGCATGTACAGTGTATTGGACTGAAGAGGATCTACTGTTCTTGTCCATTTCCTAAACAGAATTGAACTAGATATGTCCATGGGAATAGGAAGCACAGTTATTTTGTTCTGAGCAAGCTCTCTGTTCTGGCCCTATTGGAAACAGAGTAGAGTAGAAGAGTGCTCTTTTCTCAAAAGCAGAGTGTGTTTCTTGTAAGGCGAGCTAGCATTTGTTTCCCAGTCCTAAATGGAGTTGAATCACATGCAGTTTTGAGTCCTACGAGCAAGAGTTGTTTTCTGGTAAGGAAAGTCACTATTGAGCTCCCATTGCCATAAACAGTGCAAATAGCACTCGCGTCTGTTCCCAGCAAGTACAGTTTATTGGACTGAGGAGGAGCTACTGTTCTTGTCAGTTTCCTAAGCAGAGTTGAACTAGATTTGGCCCGTGTGTGTAGGAAGCACAGTTCTTTTGTTCTGAGCAAGCTCACTGTACAGACCACATAGGAAACAAGGTAGAGTTGAAGAGTGCTCTTTTCTCAAAAGCAGAGTGTGTTTCTTGTAAGGTGAGCTAGCGTTTGTTTCCCAGTCTAAATGGAGTTGAATCACATGCAGTTTTTGGTTTAGGAGCAAGAGTTTTTTCTGGTAAGCAAAGTCACTATTGCGCTCCCATTTCCATACACAGTGCAAATAGCACTCACGTCTGTTCCCAGCAAGTACAGTGTATTGGACTGAAGAGGAACTACTGTTCTTGTCAGTTTCCTAAGCAGTGTTGATCTAGATATGGCCCGTGTATGTAGGAAGCACAGTTCTTTTGTTCTGAGCAAGCTCACTGTTCGGACCCCATAGGAAACACAGTATAGTAGAAGAGTGCTCTTTTCTCAAAAGCAGTGTGTGTTTCTTGTAAGGCGAGGTAGCGTTTGTTTCCCAGTCCGAAATGGAGTTGAATCCCATGAAGTTTCTGGTCCTACGACCAAAAGTTGTTTTCTGGTAAGGAAAGTCTCTATTGCGCTCCCATTGCCATACACAGTGCAAATACCACTGGCGTCTGTTCCCCGCAAATACTGTGTATTGGACTGAAGAGGATCTACTGTTCTTCTCAGTTTCCTAAGCAGAGTTGAACTAGATATGGCCTGTGTGTGTAGGAAGCACAGTTCATTTGTTCTGAGCAAGCTCACTGTTCAGAACCCAAAGGAAACACAGTAGAGTAGAAGAGTGCCCTTTTCTCAAAAGCAGAGTGTGTTTCTTTTAAGGCGAGCTAGGGTTTGTTTCCCAGTCCTAAATGGAGTTGAATCACATGCAGGTTCTGGTCCTACGAGCAAGAGTTGTTTTCTGGTAAGAAGAGTCACTATTGCGCTCCCATTGCCATTCACAGTGCAAATAGCACTCGACTCTATTCCCAGCAAGTACAGTGTATTGGACTGAAGAGGAGCTACTGTTCTTGTCAGTTTCCTAAGCAGAGTTGAACTAGATACGTCCAATGTGTGTAGGAAGCACAGTTCTTTTGTTCTGAGCAAGCTCACTGTTAGGACACAATAGGAAACACAGTAGAGTAGAAGAGTGGTCTTTTCTCAAAAGCAGAGTGTGTTTCTTGTAAGACGAGCTAGTGTTTGTTTCCCAGTCCTAAGTGGAGTTCAATCCCATGCAGTTTCTAGTCCTACGAGCAAGAGTTGTTTTCTGGTAAGAAGTGTCACTATTGCGCTCCCATTGTCATACACATGGCAAATAGCACTGGCGTCTGTTCCGAGCATCTACAGTGTATTGGACTGAAGAGGAGCTAAAGTTTTTCTCAGTTTCCTAAGTAGAATTGAACAAGATATGGCCGTGTGTGTAGGAAGCACAGTTCTTTTGTTCTGAGCAAGCTCACTGTTCTGGCATTATAGGAAACACAGTAGAGTAGAAGAGTGCTCTTTTCTCAAAAGCAGAGTGTGTTTCTTGTAAGGGGAGCTGGTGTTTGTTTCCCAGTCCTAAATGGAGTTGAGTCACATGCAGTTTTTGGTCCTACGAGCAAGAGTTGTTTTCTGGTAAGAAGAGTCACTATTGCGCTCCAATTGCCATACACAGTGCAAATAGCACTCGCGTCTGTTCCCAGCAAGTTCAGTGTATTGGACTGAAGAGGAGCTACTGTTCTTGTCAGTTTCCTAAGCAGAGTTGAACTAGATATGGCCCATGTGTGTAGGAAGCACAGTTCTTTTGTTCTGCACAAGCTCACTGTTCAGACCCCATAGGAAACACAGTAGAGAATAAGAGTGCTCTTTTCTCAAAAGCGGAGTGTGTTTCTTGTAAGGAGAGCTAGCGTTTGTTTCCCAGTCCTAAATGGAGTTGAGTCACTTGCAGTTTTTGGTCCTACAAGCAAGAGTTGTTTTCTGGTAAGAAGAGTCACTATTGTGTTCCCATTGTCATACACAGGGCAAATAGCACTGGCGTCGGTTCCCAGCATGTACAGTGTATTGGACTGAAGAGGATCTACTGTTCTTGTCCATTTCCTAAACAGAATTGAACTAGATATGTCCATGGGAATAGGAAGCACAGTTATTTTGTTCTGAGCAAGCTCTCTGTTCTGGCCCTATTGGAAACAGAGTAGAGTAGAAGAGTGCTCTTTTCTCAAAAGCAGAGTGTGTTTCTTGTAAGGCGAGCTAGCATTTGTTTCCCAGTCCTAAATGGAGTTGAATCACATGCAGTTTTGAGTCCTACGAGCAAGAGTTGTTTTCTGGTAAGGAAAGTCACTATTGAGCTCCCATTGCCATAAACAGTGCAAATAGCACTCGCGTCTGTTCCCAGCAAGTACAGTTTATTGGACTGAGGAGGAGCTACTGTTCTTGTCAGTTTCCTAAGCAGAGTTGAACTAGATTTGGCCCGTGTGTGTAGGAAGCACAGTTCTTTTGTTCTGAGCAAGCTCACTGTACAGACCACATAGGAAACAAGGTAGAGTTGAAGAGTGCTCTTTTCTCAAAAGCAGAGTGTGTTTCTTGTAAGGTGAGCTAGCGTTTGTTTCCCAGTCTAAATGGAGTTGAATCACATGCAGTTTTTGGTTTAGGAGCAAGAGTTTTTTCTGGTAAGCAAAGTCACTATTGCGCTCCCATTTCCATACACAGTGCAAATAGCACTCACGTCTGTTCCCAGCAAGTACAGTGTATTGGACTGAAGAGGAACTACTGTTCTTGTCAGTTTCCTAAGCAGTGTTGATCTAGATATGGCCCGTGTATGTAGGAAGCACAGTTCTTTTGTTCTGAGCAAGCTCACTGTTCGGACCCCATAGGAAACACAGTATAGTAGAAGAGTGCTCTTTTCTCAAAAGCAGTGTGTGTTTCTTGTAAGGCGAGGTAGCGTTTGTTTCCCAGTCCGAAATGGAGTTGAATCCCATGAAGTTTCTGGTCCTACGACCAAAAGTTGTTTTCTGGTAAGGAAAGTCTCTATTGCGCTCCCATTGCCATACACAGTGCAAATACCACTGGCGTCTGTTCCCCGCAAATACTGTGTATTGGACTGAAGAGGATCTACTGTTCTTCTCAGTTTCCTAAGCAGAGTTGAACTAGATATGGCCTGTGTGTGTAGGAAGCACAGTTCATTTGTTCTGAGCAAGCTCACTGTTCAGAACCCAAAGGAAACACAGTAGAGTAGAAGAGTGCCCTTTTCTCAAAAGCAGAGTGTGTTTCTTTTAAGGTGAGCTAGGGTTTGTTTCCCAGTCCTAAATGGAGTTGAATCACATGCAGGTTCTGGTCCTACGAGCAAGAGTTGTTTTCTGGTAAGAAGAGTCACTATTGCGCTCCCATTGCCATTCACAGTGCAAATAGCACTCGACTCTATTCCCAGCAAGTACAGTGTATTGGACTGAAGAGGAGCTACTGTTCTTGTCAGTTTCCTAAGCAGAGTTGAACTAGATACGTCCAATGTGTGTAGGAAGCACAGTTCTTTTGTTCTGAGCAAGCTCACTGTTAGGACACAATAGGAAACACAGTAGAGTAGAAGAGTGGTCTTTTCTCAAAAGCAGAGTGTGTTTCTTGTAAGACGAGCTAGTGTTTGTTTCCCAGTCCTAAGTGGAGTTCAATCCCATGCAGTTTCTAGTCCTACGAGCAAGAGTTGTTTTCTGGTAAGAAGTGTCACTATTGCGCTCCCATTGTCATACACATGGCAAATAGCACTGGCGTCTGTTCCGAGCATCTACAGTGTATTGGACTGAAGAGGAGCTAAAGTTTTTCTCAGTTTCCTAAGTAGAATTGAACAAGATATGGCCGTGTGTGTAGGAAGCACAGTTCTTTTGTTCTGAGCAAGCTCACTGTTCTGGCATTATAGGAAACACAGTAGAGTAGAAGAGTGCTCTTTTCTCAAAAGCAGAGTGTGTTTCTTGTAAGGGGAGCTAGTGTTTGTTTCCCAGTCCTAAATGGAGTTGAGTCACATGCAGTTTTTGGTCCTACGAGCAAGAGTTGTTTTCTGGTAAGAAGAGTCACTATTGCGCTCCAATTGCCATACACAGTGCAAATAGCACTCGCGTCTGTTCCCAGCAAGTTCAGTGTATTGGACTGAAGAGGAGCTACTGTTCTTGTCAGTTTCCTAAGCAGAGTTGAACTAGATATGGCCCATGTGTGTAGGAAGCACAGTTCTTTTGTTCTGCACAAGCTCACTGTTCAGACCCCATAGGAAACACAGTAGAGAATAAGAGTGCTCTTTTCTCAAAAGCGGAGTGTGTTTCTTGTAAGGAGAGCTAGCGTTTGTTTCCCAGTCCTAAATGGAGTTGAGTCACTTGCAGTTTTTGGTCCTACAAGCAAGAGTTGTTTTCTGGTAAGAAGAGTCACTATTGTGTTCCCATTGTCATACACAGGGCAAATAGCACTGGCGTCGGTTCCCAGCATGTACAGTGTATTGGACTGAAGAGGATCTACTGTTCTTGTCCATTTCCTAAACAGAATTGAACTAGATATGTCCATGGGAATAGGAAGCACAGTTATTTTGTTCTGAGCAAGCTCTCTGTTCTGGCCCTATTGGAAACAGAGTAGAGTAGAAGAGTGCTCTTTTCTCAAAAGCAGAGTGTGTTTCTTGTAAGGCGAGCTAGCATTTGTTTCCCAGTCCTAAATGGAGTTGAATCACATGCAGTTTTGAGTCCTACGAGCAAGAGTTGTTTTCTGGTAAGGAAAGTCACTATTGAGCTCCCATTGCCATAAACAGTGCAAATAGCACTCGCGTCTGTTCCCAGCAAGTACAGTTTATTGGACTGAGGAGGAGCTACTGTTCTTGTCAGTTTCCTAAGCAGAGTTGAACTAGATTTGGCCCGTGTGTGTAGGAAGCACAGTTCTTTTGTTCTGAGCAAGCTCACTGTACAGACCACATAGGAAACAAGGTAGAGTTGAAGAGTGCTCTTTTCTCAAAAGCAGAGTGTGTTTCTTGTAAGGTGAGCTAGCGTTTGTTTCCCAGTCTAAATGGAGTTGAATCACATGCAGTTTTTGGTTTAGGAGCAAGAGTTTTTTCTGGTAAGCAAAGTCACTATTGCGCTCCCATTTCCATACACAGTGCAAATAGCACTCACGTCTGTTCCCAGCAAGTACAGTGTATTGGACTGAAGAGGAACTACTGTTCTTGTCAGTTTCCTAAGCAGTGTTGATCTAGATATGGCCCGTGTATGTAGGAAGCACAGTTCTTTTGTTCTGAGCAAGCTCACTGTTCGGACCCCATAGGAAACACAGTATAGTAGAAGAGTGCTCTTTTCTCAAAAGCAGTGTGTGTTTCTTGTAAGGCGAGGTAGCGTTTGTTTCCCAGTCCGAAATGGAGTTGAATCCCATGAAGTTTCTGGTCCT
Source organism: Peromyscus eremicus (assembly GCF_949786415.1). NCBI lineage: Eukaryota > Metazoa > Chordata > Mammalia > Rodentia > Cricetidae > Peromyscus > Peromyscus eremicus. The sequence goes on along the minus strand of NW_026736770.1, from coordinate 52,807 downwards.
ACGACCAAAAGTTGTTTTCTGGTAAGGAAAGTCTCTATTGCGCTCCCATTGCCATACACAGTGCAAATACCACTGGCGTCTGTTCCCCGCAAATACTGTGTATTGGACTGAAGAGGATCTACTGTTCTTCTCAGTTTCCTAAGCAGAGTTGAACTAGATATGGCCTGTGTGTGTAGGAAGCACAGTTCATTTGTTCTGAGCAAGCTCACTGTTCAGAACCCAAAGGAAACACAGTAGAGTAGAAGAGTGCCCTTTTCTCAAAAGCAGAGTGTGTTTCTTTTAAGGCGAGCTAGGGTTTGTTTCCCAGTCCTAAATGGAGTTGAATCACATGCAGGTTCTGGTCCTACGAGCAAGAGTTGTTTTCTGGTAAGAAGAGTCACTATTGCGCTCCCATTGCCATTCACAGTGCAAATAGCACTCGACTCTATTCCCAGCAAGTACAGTGTATTGGACTGAAGAGGAGCTACTGTTCTTGTCAGTTTCCTAAGCAGAGTTGAACTAGATACGTCCAATGTGTGTAGGAAGCACAGTTCTTTTGTTCTGAGCAAGCTCACTGTTAGGACACAATAGGAAACACAGTAGAGTAGAAGAGTGGTCTTTTCTCAAAAGCAGAGTGTGTTTCTTGTAAGACGAGCTAGTGTTTGTTTCCCAGTCCTAAGTGGAGTTCAATCCCATGCAGTTTCTAGTCCTACGAGCAAGAGTTGTTTTCTGGTAAGAAGTGTCACTATTGCGCTCCCATTGTCATACACATGGCAAATAGCACTGGCGTCTGTTCCGAGCATCTACAGTGTATTGGACTGAAGAGGAGCTAAAGTTTTTCTCAGTTTCCTAAGTAGAATTGAACAAGATATGGCCGTGTGTGTAGGAAGCACAGTTCTTTTGTTCTGAGCAAGCTCACTGTTCTGGCATTATAGGAAACACAGTAGAGTAGAAGAGTGCTCTTTTCTCAAAAGCAGAGTGTGTTTCTTGTAAGGGGAGCTAGTGTTTGTTTCCCAGTCCTAAATGGAGTTGAGTCACATGCAGTTTTTGGTCCTACGAGCAAGAGTTGTTTTCTGGTAAGAAGAGTCACTATTGCGCTCCAATTGCCATTCACAGTGCAAATAGCACTCGACTCTATTCCCAGCAAGTACAGTGTATTGGACTGAAGAGGAGCTACTGTTCTTGTCAGTTTCCTAAGCAGAGTTGAACTAGATATGGCCCATGTGTGTAGGAAGCACAGTTCTTTTGTTCTGCACAAGCTCACTGTTCAGACCCCATAGGAAACACAGTAGAGAATAAGAGTGCTCTTTTCTCAAAAGCGGAGTGTGTTTCTTGTAAGGAGAGCTAGCGTTTGTTTCCCAGTCCTAAATGGAGTTGAGTCACTTGCAGTTTTTGGTCCTACAAGCAAGAGTTGTTTTCTGGTAAGAAGAGTCACTATTGTGTTCCCATTGTCATACACAGGGCAAATAGCACTGGCGTCGGTTCCCAGCATGTACAGTGTATTGGACTGAAGAGGATCTACTGTTCTTGTCCATTTCCTAAACAGAATTGAACTAGATATGTCCATGGGAATAGGAAGCACAGTTATTTTGTTCTGAGCAAGCTCTCTGTTCTGGCCCTATTGGAAACAGAGTAGAGTAGAAGAGTGCTCTTTTCTCAAAAGCAGAGTGTGTTTCTTGTAAGGCGAGCTAGCATTTGTTTCCCAGTCCTAAATGGAGTTGAATCACATGCAGTTTTGAGTCCTACGAGCAAGAGTTGTTTTCTGGTAAGGAAAGTCACTATTGAGCTCCCATTGCCATAAACAGTGCAAATAGCACTCGCGTCTGTTCCCAGCAAGTACAGTTTATTGGACTGAGGAGGAGCTACTGTTCTTGTCAGTTTCCTAAGCAGAGTTGAACTAGATTTGGCCCGTGTGTGTAGGAAGCACAGTTCTTTTGTTCTGAGCAAGCTCACTGTACAGACCACATAGGAAACAAGGTAGAGTTGAAGAGTGCTCTTTTCTCAAAAGCAGAGTGTGTTTCTTGTAAGGTGAGCTAGCGTTTGTTTCCCAGTCTAAATGGAGTTGAATCACATGCAGTTTTTGGTTTAGGAGCAAGAGTTTTTTCTGGTAAGCAAAGTCACTATTGCGCTCCCATTTCCATACACAGTGCAAATAGCACTCACGTCTGTTCCCAGCAAGTACAGTGTATTGGACTGAAGAGGAACTACTGTTCTTGTCAGTTTCCTAAGCAGTGTTGATCTAGATATGGCCCGTGTATGTAGGAAGCACAGTTCTTTTGTTCTGAGCAAGCTCACTGTTCGGACCCCATAGGAAACACAGTATAGTAGAAGAGTGCTCTTTTCTCAAAAGCAGTGTGTGTTTCTTGTAAGGCGAGGTAGCGTTTGTTTCCCAGTCCGAAATGGAGTTGAATCCCATGAAGTTTCTGGTCCTACGACCAAAAGTTGTTTTCTGGTAAGGAAAGTCTCTATTGCGCTCCCATTGCCATACACAGTGCAAATACCACTGGCGTCTGTTCCCCGCAAATACTGTGTATTGGACTGAAGAGGATCTACTGTTCTTCTCAGTTTCCTAAGCAGAGTTGAACTAGATATGGCCTGTGTGTGTAGGAAGCACAGTTCATTTGTTCTGAGCAAGCTCACTGTTCAGAACCCAAAGGAAACACAGTAGAGTAGAAGAGTGCCCTTTTCTCAAAAGCAGAGTGTGTTTCTTTTAAGGCGAGCTAGGGTTTGTTTCCCAGTCCTAAATGGAGTTGAATCACATGCAGGTTCTGGTCCTACGAGCAAGAGTTGTTTTCTGGTAAGAAGAGTCACTATTGCGCTCCTATTGCCATTCACAGTGCAAATAGCACTCGACTCTATTCCCAGCAAGTACAGTGTATTGGACTGAAGAGGAGCTACTGTTCTTGTCAGTTTCCTAAGCAGAGTTGAACTAGATACGTCCAATGTGTGTAGGAAGCACAGTTCTTTTGTTCTGAGCAAGCTCACTGTTAGGACACAATAGGAAACACAGTAGAGTAGAAGAGTGGTCTTTTCTCAAAAGCAGAGTGTGTTTCTTGTAAGACGAGCTAGTGTTTGTTTCCCAGTCCTAAGTGGAGTTCAATCCCATGCAGTTTCTAGTCCTACGAGCAAGAGTTGTTTTCTGGTAAGAAGTGTCACTATTGCGCTCCCATTGTCATACACATGGCAAATAGCACTGGCGTCTGTTCCGAGCATCTACAGTGTATTGGACTGAAGAGGAGCTAAAGTTTTTCTCAGTTTCCTAAGTAGAATTGAACAAGATATGGCCGTGTGTGTAGGAAGCACAGTTCTTTTGTTCTGAGCAAGCTCACTGTTCTGGCATTATAGGAAACACAGTAGAGTAGAAGAGTGCTCTTTTCTCAAAAGCAGAGTGTGTTTCTTGTAAGGGGAGCTAGTGTTTGTTTCCCAGTCCTAAATGGAGTTGAGTCACATGCAGTTTTTGGTCCTACGAGCAAGAGTTGTTTTCTGGTAAGAAGAGTCACTATTGCGCTCCAATTGCCATACACAGTGCAAATAGCACTCGCGTCTGTTCCCAGCAAGTACAGTTTATTGGACTGAGGAGGAGCTACTGTTCTTGTCAGTTTCCTAAGCAGAGTTGAACTAGATTTGGCCCGTGTGTGTAGGAAGCACAGTTCTTTTGTTCTGAGCAAGCTCACTGTACAGACCACATAGGAAACAAGGTAGAGTTGAAGAGTGCTCTTTTCTCAAAAGCAGAGTGTGTTTCTTGTAAGGTGAGCTAGCGTTTGTTTCCCAGTCTAAATGGAGTTGAATCACATGCAGTTTTTGGTTTAGGAGCAAGAGTTTTTTCTGGTAAGCAAAGTCACTATTGCGCTCCCATTTCCATACACAGTGCAAATAGCACTCACGTCTGTTCCCAGCAAGTACAGTGTATTGGACTGAAGAGGAACTACTGTTCTTGTCAGTTTCCTAAGCAGTGTTGATCTAGATATGGCCCGTGTATGTAGGAAGCACAGTTCTTTTGTTCTGAGCAAGCTCACTGTTCGGACCCCATAGGAAACACAGTATAGTAGAAGAGTGCTCTTTTCTCAAAAGCAGTGTGTGTTTCTTGTAAGGCGAGGTAGCGTTTGTTTCCCAGTCCGAAATGGAGTTGAATCCCATGAAGTTTCTGGTCCTACGACCAAAAGTTGTTTTCTGGTAAGGAAAGTCTCTATTGCGCTCCCATTGCCATACACAGTGCAAATACCACTGGCGTCTGTTCCCCGCAAATACTGTGTATTGGACTGAAGAGGATCTACTGTTCTTCTCAGTTTCCTAAGCAGAGTTGAACTAGATATGGCCTGTGTGTGTAGGAAGCACAGTTCATTTGTTCTGAGCAAGCTCACTGTTCAGAACCCAAAGGAAACACAGTAGAGTAGAAGAGTGCCCTTTTCTCAAAAGCAGAGTGTGTTTCTTTTAAGGCGAGCTAGGGTTTGTTTCCCAGTCCTAAATGGAGTTGAATCACATGCAGGTTCTGGTCCTACGAGCAAGAGTTGTTTTCTGGTAAGAAGAGTCACTATTGCGCTCCCATTGCCATTCACAGTGCAAATAGCACTCGACTCTATTCCCAGCAAGTACAGTGTATTGGACTGAAGAGGAGCTACTGTTCTTGTCAGTTTCCTAAGCAGAGTTGAACTAGATACGTCCAATGTGTGTAGGAAGCACAGTTCTTTTGTTCTGAGCAAGCTCACTGTTAGGACACAATAGGAAACACAGTAGAGTAGAAGAGTGGTCTTTTCTCAAAAGCAGAGTGTGTTTCTTGTAAGACGAGCTAGTGTTTGTTTCCCAGTCCTAAGTGGAGTTCAATCCCATGCAGTTTCTAGTCCTACGAGCAAGAGTTGTTTTCTGGTAAGAAGTGTCACTATTGCGCTCCCATTGTCATACACATGGCAAATAGCACTGGCGTCTGTTCCGAGCATCTACAGTGTATTGGACTGAAGAGGAGCTAAAGTTTTTCTCAGTTTCCTAAGTAGAATTGAACAAGATATGGCCGTGTGTGTAGGAAGCACAGTTCTTTTGTTCTGAGCAAGCTCACTGTTCTGGCATTATAGGAAACACAGTAGAGTAGAAGAGTGCTCTTTTCTCAAAAGCAGAGTGTGTTTCTTGTAAGGGGAGCTAGTGTTTGTTTCCCAGTCCTAAATGGAGTTGAGTCACATGCAGTTTTTGGTCCTACGAGCAAGAGTTGTTTTCTGGTAAGAAGAGTCACTATTGCGCTCCAATTGCCATTCACAGTGCAAATAGCACTCGACTCTATTCCCAGCAAGTACAGTGTATTGGACTGAAGAGGAGCTACTGTTCTTGTCAGTTTCCTAAGCAGAGTTGAACTAGATATGGCCCATGTGTGTAGGAAGCACAGTTCTTTTGTTCTGCACAAGCTCACTGTTCAGACCCCATAGGAAACACAGTAGAGAATAAGAGTGCTCTTTTCTCAAAAGCGGAGTGTGTTTCTTGTAAGGAGAGCTAGCGTTTGTTTCCCAGTCCTAAATGGAGTTGAGTCACTTGCAGTTTTTGGTCCTACAAGCAAGAGTTGTTTTCTGGTAAGAAGAGTCACTATTGTGTTCCCATTGTCATACACAGGGCAAATAGCACTGGCGTCGGTTCCCAGCATGTACAGTGTATTGGACTGAAGAGGATCTACTGTTCTTGTCCATTTCCTAAACAGAATTGAACTAGATATGTCCATGGGAATAGGAAGCACAGTTATTTTGTTCTGAGCAAGCTCTCTGTTCTGGCCCTATTGGAAACAGAGTAGAGTAGAAGAGTGCTCTTTTCTCAAAAGCAGAGTGTGTTTCTTGTAAGGCGAGCTAGCATTTGTTTCCCAGTCCTAAATGGAGTTGAATCACATGCAGTTTTGAGTCCTACGAGCAAGAGTTGTTTTCTGGTAAGGAAAGTCACTATTGAGCTCCCATTGCCATAAACAGTGCAAATAGCACTCGCGTCTGTTCCCAGCAAGTACAGTTTATTGGACTGAGGAGGAGCTACTGTTCTTGTCAGTTTCCTAAGCAGAGTTGAACTAGATTTGGCCCGTGTGTGTAGGAAGCACAGTTCTTTTGTTCTGAGCAAGCTCACTGTACAGACCACATAGGAAACAAGGTAGAGTTGAAGAGTGCTCTTTTCTCAAAAGCAGAGTGTGTTTCTTGTAAGGTGAGCTAGCGTTTGTTTCCCAGTCTAAATGGAGTTGAATCACATGCAGTTTTTGGTTTAGGAGCAAGAGTTTTTTCTGGTAAGCAAAGTCACTATTGCGCTCCCATTTCCATACACAGTGCAAATAGCACTCACGTCTGTTCCCAGCAAGTACAGTGTATTGGACTGAAGAGGAACTACTGTTCTTGTCAGTTTCCTAAGCAGTGTTGATCTAGATATGGCCCGTGTATGTAGGAAGCACAGTTCTTTTGTTCTGAGCAAGCTCACTGTTCGGACCCCATAGGAAACACAGTATAGTAGAAGAGTGCTCTTTTCTCAAAAGCAGTGTGTGTTTCTTGTAAGGCGAGGTAGCGTTTGTTTCCCAGTCCGAAATGGAGTTGAATCCCATGAAGTTTCTGGTCCTACGACCAAAAGTTGTTTTCTGGTAAGGAAAGTCTCTATTGCGCTCCCATTGCCATACACAGTGCAAATACCACTGGCGTCTGTTCCCCGCAAATACTGTGTATTGGACTGAAGAGGATCTACTGTTCTTCTCAGTTTCCTAAGCAGAGTTGAACTAGATATGGCCTGTGTGTGTAGGAAGCACAGTTCATTTGTTCTGAGCAAGCTCACTGTTCAGAACCCAAAGGAAACACAGTAGAGTAGAAGAGTGCCCTTTTCTCAAAAGCAGAGTGTGTTTCTTTTAAGGCGAGCTAGGGTTTGTTTCCCAGTCCTAAATGGAGTTGAATCACATGCAGGTTCTGGTCCTACGAGCAAGAGTTGTTTTCTGGTAAGAAGAGTCACTATTGCGCTCCTATTGCCATTCACAGTGCAAATAGCACTCGACTCTATTCCCAGCAAGTACAGTGTATTGGACTGAAGAGGAGCTACTGTTCTTGTCAGTTTCCTAAGCAGAGTTGAACTAGATACGTCCAATGTGTGTAGGAAGCACAGTTCTTTTGTTCTGAGCAAGCTCACTGTTAGGACACAATAGGAAACACAGTAGAGTAGAAGAGTGGTCTTTTCTCAAAAGCAGAGTGTGTTTCTTGTAAGACGAGCTAGTGTTTGTTTCCCAGTCCTAAGTGGAGTTCAATCCCATGCAGTTTCTAGTCCTACGAGCAAGAGTTGTTTTCTGGTAAGAAGTGTCACTATTGCGCTCCCATTGTCATACACATGGCAAATAGCACTGGCGTCTGTTCCGAGCATCTACAGTGTATTGGACTGAAGAGGAGCTAAAGTTTTTCTCAGTTTCCTAAGTAGAATTGAACAAGATATGGCCGTGTGTGTAGGAAGCACAGTTCTTTTGTTCTGAGCAAGCTCACTGTTCTGGCATTATAGGAAACACAGTAGAGTAGAAGAGTGCTCTTTTCTCAAAAGCAGAGTGTGTTTCTTGTAAGGGGAGCTAGTGTTTGTTTCCCAGTCCTAAATGGAGTTGAGTCACATGCAGTTTTTGGTCCTACGAGCAAGAGTTGTTTTCTGGTAAGAAGAGTCACTATTGCGCTCCAATTGCCATACACAGTGCAAATAGCACTCGCGTCTGTTCCAAGCAAGTTCAGTGTATTGGACTGAAGAGGAGCTACTGTTCTTGTCAGTTTCCTAAGCAGAGTTGAACTAGATATGGCCCATGTGTGTAGGAAGCACAGTTCTTTTGTTCTGCACAAGCTCACTGTTCAGACCCCATAGGAAACACAGTAGAGAATAAGAGTGCTCTTTTCTCAAAAGCGGAGTGTGTTTCTTGTAAGGAGAGCTAGCGTTTGTTTCCCAGTCCTAAATGGAGTTGAGTCACTTGCAGTTTTTGGTCCTACAAGCAAGAGTTGTTTTCTGGTAAGAAGAGTCACTATTGTGTTCCCATTGTCATACACAGGGCAAATAGCACTGGCGTCGGTTCCCAGCATGTACAGTGTATTGGACTGAAGAGGATCTACTGTTCTTGTCCATTTCCTAAACAGAATTGAACTAGATATGTCCATGGGAATAGGAAGCACAGTTATTTTGTTCTGAGCAAGCTCTCTGTTCTGGCCCTATTGGAAACAGAGTAGAGTAGAAGAGTGCTCTTTTCTCAAAAGCAGAGTGTGTTTCTTGTAAGGCGAGCTAGCATTTGTTTCCCAGTCCTAAATGGAGTTGAATCACATGCAGTTTTGAGTCCTACGAGCAAGAGTTGTTTTCTGGTAAGGAAAGTCACTATTGAGCTCCCATTGCCATAAACAGTGCAAATAGCACTCGCGTCTGTTCCCAGCAAGTACAGTTTATTGGACTGAGGAGGAGCTACTGTTCTTGTCAGTTTCCTAAGCAGAGTTGAACTAGATTTGGCCCGTGTGTGTAGGAAGCACAATTCTTTTGTTCTGAGCAAGCTCACTGTACAGACCACATAGGAAACAAGGTAGAGTTGAAGAGTGCTCTTTTCTCAAAAGCAGAGTGTGTTTCTTGTAAGGTGAGCTAGCGTTTGTTTCCCAGTCTAAATGGAGTTGAATCACATGCAGTTTTTGGTTTAGGAGCAAGAGTTTTTTCTGGTAAGCAAAGTCACTATTGCGCTCCCATTTCCATACACAGTGCAAATAGCACTCACGTCTGTTCCCAGCAAGTACAGTGTATTGGACTGAAGAGGAACTACTGTTCTTGTCAGTTTCCTAAGCAGTGTTGATCTAGATATGGCCCGTGTATGTAGGAAGCACAGTTCTTTTGTTCTGAGCAAGCTCACTGTTCGGACCCCATAGGAAACACAGTATAGTAGAAGAGTGCTCTTTTCTCAAAAGCAGTGTGTGTTTCTTGTAAGGCGAGGTAGCGTTTGCTTCCCAGTCCGAAATGGAGTTGAATCCCATGAAGTTTCTGGTCCTACGACCAAAAGTTGTTTTCTGGTAAGGAAAGTCTCTATTGCGCTCCCATTGCCATACACAGTGCAAATACCACTGGCGTCTGTTCCCCGCAAATACAGTGTATTGGACTGAAGAGGAGCTACTGTTCTTGTAAGTTTCCTAAGCATAGTTGATCTAGATATGGCCCGTGTATGTAGGAAGCACAGTTCTTTTGTTCTGAGCAAGCTCACTGTTCGGACCCCATAGGAAACACAGTATAGTAGAAGAGTGCTCTTTTCTCAAAAGCAGTGTGTGTTTCTTGTAAGGCGAGGTAGCGTTTGTTTCCCAGTCCGAAATGGAGTTGAATCCCATGAAGTTTCTGGTCCTACGACCAAAAGTTGTTTTCTGGTAAGGAAAGTCTCTATTGCGCTCCCATTGCCATACACAGTGCAAATACCACTGGCGTCTGTTCCCCGCAAATACAGTGTATTGGACTGAAGAGGATCTACTGTTCTTCTCAGTTTCCTAAGCAGAGTTGAGCTAGATATGGGCCTGGGTGTGTAGGAAGCACAGTTCATTTGTTCTGAGAAAGCTCACTGTTCAGAACCCAAAGGAAACACAGTAGAGTAGAAGAGTGCCCTTTTCTCAAAAGCAGAGTGTGTTTCTTTTAAGGCGAGCTAGGGTTTGTTTCCCAGTCCTAAATGGAGTTGAATCACATGCAGTTTCTGGTCCTACGAGCAAGTGTTGTTTTCTGGTAAGTAGAGTCACTATTGCGCTCCCATTGCCATACACAGTGCAAATAGCACTCGTCTCTGTTCCCAGCAAGTACAGTGTATTGGACTGAAGAGGAGCTACTGTTCTTGTCAGTTTCCTAAGCAGAATTGAACTAGATATGTCCAATGTGTGTAGGAAGCACAGTTCTTTTGTTCTGAGCAAGCTCATTGTTACGAAACAATAGGAAACACAGTAGAGTAGAAGAGTGGTCTTTTCTCAAAAGCAGAGTGTTTCTTGTAAGACGAGCTAGTGTTTGTTTCCCAGTCCTAAGTGGAGTTCAATCCCATGCAGTTTCTAGTCCTACGAGCAAGAGTTGTTTTCTGGTAAGAATTGTCACTATTGCGCTCCCATTGTCATACACATGGCAAATAGCACTGGCGTCTGTTCCAAGCATCTACAGTGTATTGGACTGAAGAGGAGCTACTGTTTTTCTCAGTTTCCTAAGTAGAATTGAACAAGATATGGCCGTGTGTGTAGGAAGCACAGTTCTTTTGTTCTGAGCAAGCTCACTGTTCTGGCATTATAGGAAACACTGTAGAGTAGAAGAGTGCTCTTTTCTCAAAAGCAGAGTGTGTTTCTTGTAAGGCGAGCTAGCATTTGTTTCCCAGTCCTAAATGGAGTTAAATCACATGCAGTTTTGAGTCCTACGAGCAAGAGTTGTTTTCTGGTAAGGAAAGTCACTATTGAGCTCCCATTGCCATAAACAGTGCAAATAGCACTCGCATCTGTTCCCAGCAAGTACAGTGTATTGGACTGAAGAGGAGCTACTGTTCTTGTCAGTTTCCTAAGCAGAGTTGAACTAGATATGGCCCATGTGTGTAGGAAGCACAGTTCTTTTGTTCTGAGCAAGCTCACTCTACAGACCACATAGGAAACAAGGTAAAGTTGAAGAGTGCTCTTTTCTCCAAAGCAGAGTGTGTTTCTTGTAAGGTGAGCTAGCGTTTGTTTCCCAGTCTAAATGGAGTTGAATCACATGCAGTTTTTGGTTTACGAGCAAGAGTTTTTTCCAGTAAGCAAAGTCACTATTGCGCTCCCATTGCCATAAAAATGCAAATAGCACTCGCTTCTGTTCCCACCATGTACAGTGTATTGGACTGAAGAGGATCTACTGTTCTTCTCAGTTTCCTAAGCAGAGTTGAACTAGATATGGCCTGTGTGTGTAGGAAGCACAGTTCATTTGTTCTGAGCAAGCTCACTGTTCAGAAACCAAAGGAAACACAGTAGAGTAGAAGAGTGCCCTTTTCTCAAAAGCAGAGTGTGTTTCTTTTAAGGCGAGCTAGGGTTTGTTTCCCAGTCCTAAATGGAGTTGAATCACATGCAGTTTCTGGTCCTATGAGCAAGAGTTGTTTTCTGGTAAGTAGAGTCACTATTGCGCTCCCATTGCCATACACAGTGCAAATAGCACTCGCCTCTGTTCCAAGCAAGTACAGTGTATTGGACTGAAGAGGAGCTACTGTTCTTGTCAGTTTCCTAAGCAGAGTTGAACTAGATATGTCCAATGTGTGTAGGAAGCACAGTTCTTTTGTTCTGAGCAAGCTCACTGTTAGGACACAATAGGAAACACAGTAGAGTAGAAGAGTGGTCTTTTCTCAAAAGCAGAGTGTGTTTCTTGTAAGACGAGCTAGTGTTTGTTTCCCAGTCCTAAGTGGAGTTCAATCCCATGCAGTTTCTAGTCCTACGAGCAAGAGTTGTTTTCTGGTAAGAAGTGTCACTATTGCGCTCCCATTGTCATACACATGGCAAATAGCACTGGTGTCTGTTCCGAGCATCTACAGTGTATTGGCCTGAAGAGGAGCTACTGTTTTTCTCAGTTTCCTAAGTAGAATTGAACAAGATATGGCCGTGTGTGTAGGAAGCACAGTTCTTTTGTTCTGAGCAAGCTCACTGTTCGGACTCCATAGGAAACAATGTAGAGTAGAAGAGTGCTCTTTTCTCAAAAGCAGAGTGTGTTTCTAGTAAGGGGAGCTAGTGTTTTTTTCCCAGCCTAAATGTAGTTGAATTACATGCAGTTTTTGGTTTATGAGAAAGAGTTATTTTCTGGTAAGGAAAGTCACTATTGCGCTCCCATTGACATACACAGTGCAAATACCACTGGCGTCTGTTCCCCGCAAATACATTGTATTGGACTGAAGAGGATCTACTGTTCTTCTCAGTTTCCTAAGCAGAGTTGAGCTAGATATGGCCTGTGTGTGTAGGAAGCACAGTTCATTTGTTCTGAGAAAGCTCACTGTTCAGAACCCAAAGGAAACACAGTAGAGTAGAAGAGTGCCCTTTTCTCAAAAGCAGAGTGTGTTTCTTTTAAGGCGAGCTAGGGTTTGTTTCCCAGTCCTAAATGGAGTTGAATCACATGTAGTTTCTGGTCCTACGAGCAAGTGTTGTTTTCTGGTAAGTAGAGTCACTATTGCGCTCCCATTGCCATACACAGTGCAAATAGCACTCGTCTCTGTTCCCAGCAAGTACAGTGTATTGGACTGAAGAGGAGCTACTGTTCTTGTCAGTTTCCTAAGCAGAATTGAACTAGATATGTCCAATGTGTGTAGGAAGCACAGTTCTTTTGTTCTGAGCAAGCTCATTGTTACGAAACAATAGGAAACACAGTAGAGAAGAAGAGTGGTCTTTTCTCAAAAGCAGAGTGTGTTTCTTGTAAGACGAGCTAGTGTTTGTTTCCCAGTCTAAGTGGAGTTCAATCCCATGCAGTTTCTAGTCCTACGAGCAAGAGTTGTTTTCTGGTAAGAAGTGTCACTATTGCGCTCCCATTGTCATACACATGGCAAATAGCACTGGCGTCTGTTCCGAGCATCTACAGTGTATTGGACTGAAGAGGAGCTACTGTTTTTCTCAGTTTCCTAAGTAGAATTGAACAAGATATGGCCGTGTGTGTAGGAAGCACAGTTCTTTTGTTCTGAGCAAGCTCACTGTTCTGGCATTATAGGAAACACTGTAGAGTAGAAGAGTGCTCTTTTCTCAAAAGCAGAGTGTGTTTCTTGTAAGGTGAGCTAGCATTTGTTTCCCAGTCCTAAATGGAGTTGAATCACATGCAGTTTTGAGTCCTACGAGCAAGAGTTGTTTTCTGGTAAGGAAAGTCACTATTGAGCTCCCATTGCCATAAACAGTGCAAATAGCACTCGCATCTGTTCCCAGCAAGTACAGTGTATTGGACTGAAGAGGAGCTACTGTTCTTGTCAGTTTCCTAAGCAGAGTTGAACTAGATATGGCCCATGTGTGTAGGAAGCACAGTTCTTTTGTTCTCAGCAAGCTCACTCTACAGACCACATAGGAAACAAGGTAAAGTTGAAGAGTGCTCTTTTCTCCAAAGCAGAGTGTGTTTCTTGTAAGGTGAGCTAGCGTTTGTTTCCCAGTCTAAATGGAGTTGAATCACATGCAGTTTTTGGTTTACGAGCAAGAGTTTTTTCCAGTAAGCAAAGTCACTATTGCGCTCCCATTGCCATAAAAATGCAAATAGCACTCGCTTCTGTTCCCACCATGTACAGTGTATTGGACTGAAGAGGATCTACTGTTCTTCTCAGTTTCCTAAGCAGAGTTGAACTAGATATGGCCTGTGTGTGTAGGAAGCACAGTTCATTTGTTCTGAGCAAGCTCACTGTTCAGAAACCAAAGGAAACACAGTAGAGTAGAAGAGTGCCCTTTTCTCAAAAGCAGAGTGTGTTTCTTTTAAGGCGAGCTAGGGTTTGTTTCCCAGTCCTAAATGGAGTTGAATCACATGCAGTTTCTGGTCCTATGAGCAAGAGTTGTTTTCTGGTAAGTAGAGTCACTATTGCGCTCCCATTACCATACACAGTGCAAATAGCACTCGCCTCTGTTCCAAGCAAGTACAGTGTATTGGACTGAAGAGGAGCTACTGTTCTTGTCAGTTTCCTAAGCAGAGTTGAACTAGATATGTCCAATGTGTGTAGGAAGCACAGTTCTTTTGTTCTGAGCAAGCTCACTGTTAGGACACAATAGGAAACACAGTAGAGTAGAAGAGTGGTCTTTTCTCAAAAGCAGAGTGTGTTTCTTGTAAGACGAGCTAGTGTTTGTTTCCCAGTCCTAAGTGGAGTTCAATCCCATGCAGTTTCTAGTCCTACGAGCAAGAGTTGTTTTCTGGTAAGAAGTGTCACTATTGGGCTCCCATTGTCATACACATGGCAAATAGCACTGGTGTCTGTTCCGAGCATCTACAGTGTATTGGCCTGAAGAGGAGCTACTGTTTTTCTCAGTTTCCTAAGTAGAATTGAACAAGATATGGCCGTGTGTGTAGGAAGCACAGTTCTTTTGTTCTGAGCAAGCTCACTGTTCGGACTCCATAGGAAACAATGTAGAGTAGAAGAGTGCTCTTTTCTCAAAAGCAGAGTGTGTTTCTAGTAAGGGGAGCTAGTGTTTTTTTCCCAGCCTAAATGTAGTTGAATTACATGCAGTTTTTGGTTTATGAGAAAGAGTTATTTTCTGGTAAGGAAAGTCACTATTGCGCTCCCATTGACATACACAGTGCAAATACCACTGGCGTCTGTTCCCCGCAAATACATTGTATTGGACTGAAGAGGATCTACTGTTCTTCTCAGTTTCCTAAGCAGAGTTGAGCTAGATATGGCCTGTGTGTGTAGGAAGCACAGTTCATTTGTTCTGAGAAAGCTCACTGTTCAGAACCCAAAGGAAACACAGTAGAGTAGAAGAGTGCCCTTTTCTCAAAAGCAGAGTGTGTTTCTTTTAAGGCGAGCTAGGGTTTGTTTCCCAGTCCTAAATGGAGTTGAATCACATGTAGTTTCTGGTCCTACGAGCAAGTGTTGTTTTCTGGTAAGTAGAGTCACTATTGCGCTCCCATTGCCATACACAGTGCAAATAGCACTCGTCTCTGTTCCCAGCAAGTACAGTGTATTGGACTGAAGAGGAGCTACTGTTCTTGTCAGTTTCCTAAGCAGAATTGAACTAGATATGTCCAATGTGTGTAGGAAGCACAGTTCTTTTGTTCTGAGCAAGCTCATTGTTACGAAACAATAGGAAACACAGTAGAGAAGAAGAGTGGTCTTTTCTCAAAAGCAGAGTGTGTTTCTTGTAAGACGAGCTAGTGTTTGTTTCCCAGTCTAAGTGGAGTTCAATCCCATGCAGTTTCTAGTCCTACGAGCAAGAGTTGTTTTCTGGTAAGAAGTGTCACTATTGCGCTCCCATTGTCATACACATGGCAAATAGCACTGGCGTCTGTTCCGAGCATCTACAGTGTATTGGACTGAAGAGGAGCTACTGTTTTTCTCAGTTTCCTAAGTAGAATTGAACAAGATATGGCCGTGTGTGTAGGAAGCACAGTTCTTTTGTTCTGAGCAAGCTCACTGTTCTGGCATTATAGGAAACACTGTAGAGTAGAAGAGTGCTCTTTTCTTAAAAGCAGAGTGTGTTTCTTGTAAGGTGAGCTAGCATTTGTTTCCCAGTCCTAAATGGAGTTGAATCACATGCAGTTTTGAGTCCTACGAGCAAGAGTTGTTTTCTGGTAAGGAAAGTCACTATTGAGCTCCCATTGCCATAAACAGTGCAAATAGCACTCGCATCTGTTCCCAGCAAGTACAGTGTATTGGACTGAAGAGGAGCTACTGTTCTTGTCAGTTTCCTAAGCAGAGTTGAACTAGATATGGCCCATGTGTGTAGGAAGCACAGTTCTTTTGTTCTGAGCAAGCTCACTCTACAGACGACATAGGAAACAAGGTAAAGTTGAAGAGTGCTCTTTTCTCCAAAGCAGAGTGTGTTTCTTGTAAGGTGAGCTAGCGTTTGTTTCCCAGTCTAAATGGAGTTGAATCACATGCAGTTTTTGGTTTACGAGCAAGAGTTTTTTCCAGTAAGCAAAGTCACTATTGCGCTCCCATTGCCATAAAAATGCAAATAGCACTCGCTTCTGTTCCCACCATGTACAGTGTATTGGACTGAAGAGGATCTACTGTTCTTCTCAGTTTCCTAAGCAGAGTTGAACTAGATATGGCCTGTGTGTGTAGGAAGCACAGTTCATTTGTTCTGAGCAAGCTCACTGTTCAGAAACCAAAGGAAACACAGTAGAGTAGAAGAGTGCCCTTTTCTCAAAAGCAGAGTGTGTTTCTTTTAAGGCGAGCTAGGGTTTGTTTCCCAGTCCTAAATGGAGTTGAATCACATGCAGTTTCTGGTCCTATGAGCAAGAGTTGTTTTCTGGTAAGTAGAGTCACTATTGCGCTCCCATTGCCATACACAGTGCAAATAGCACTCGCCTCTGTTCCAAGCAAGTACAGTGTATTGGACTGAAGAGGAGCTACTGTTCTTGTCAGTTTCCTAAGCAGAGTTGAACTAGATATGTCCAATGTGTGTAGGAAGCACAGTTCTTTTGTTCTGAGCAAGCTCACTGTTAGGACACAATAGGAAACACAGTAGAGTAGAAGAGTGGTCTTTTCTCAAAAGCAGAGTGTGTTTCTTGTAAGACGAGCTAGTGTTTGTTTCCCAGTCCTAAGTGGAGTTCAATCCCATGCAGTTTCTAGTCCTACGAGCAAGAGTTGTTTTCTGGTAAGAAGTGTCACTATTGCGCTCCCATTGTCATACACATGGCAAATAGCACTGGTGTCTGTTCCGAGCATCTACAGTGTATTGGACTGAAGAGGAGCTACTGTTTTTCTCAGTTTCCTAAGTAGAATTGAACAAGATATGGCCGTGTGTGTAGGAAGCACAGTTCTTTTGTTCTGAGCAAGCTCACTGTTCGGACTCCATAGGAAACAATGTAGAGTAGAAGAGTGCTCTTTTCTCAAAAGCAGAGTGTGTTTCTTGTAAGGGGAGCTAGTGTTTTTTTCCCAGCCTAAATGTAGTTGAATTACATGCAGTTTTTGGTTTATGAGCAAGAGTTATTTTCTGGTAAGGAAAGTCACTATTGCGCTCCCATTGACATACACAGTGCAAATAGCCCTCGTGTCTGTCCCAGCAAGTACAGTGTATTGGACTGAAGAGGAGCTACTGTTCTTGTAAGTTTCCTAAGCATAGTTGAACTAGATATGGCCCGTGTATGTAGGAAGCACAGTTCTTTTGTTCTGAGCAAGCTTACTGTTCGGACCCAATAGGAAACACAGTATAGTAGAAAAATGTTCTTTTCTCAAAAGCAGAGTGTGTTTCTTGTAAGGCGAGCTAGGGTTTGTTTCCCAGTCCGAAATGGAGTTGAATCACATGCAGTTTCTGGTCCTACGAACAAGAGTTGGTTTCTGGTAAGGAAAGTCTCTATTGTGCTCCCATTGCCATACACAGTGCAAATAGCACTGGAGTCTGTTCCCAGCAAGTACAGTGTATTGGACTGAAGAGGATCTACTGTTCTTCTCAGTTTCCTAAGCAGAGTTGAACTAGATATGGCCCATGTGTGTAGGAAGCACAGTTCTTTTGTTCTGCGCAAGCTCACTGTTCAGACCCCATAGGAAACACAGTAGAGTAGAAGAGTGCCCTTTTCTCAAAAGCAGAGTGTGTTTCTTGTAAGGCGAGCTAGCGTTTGTTTCCCAGTCCGAAATGGAGTTGAATCCCATGCAGTTTCTGGTCCTACGACCAAGAGTTGTTTTCTGGTAAGGAAAGTCTCTATTGTGCTCCCATTGCCATACACAGTGCAAATACCACTGGAGTCTGTTCCCCGCAAATACAGTGTATTGGACTGAAGAGGAGCTACTGTTCTTCTCAGTTTCCTAAGTAGAGTTGAACTAGATATGGCCTGTGTGTGTAGGAAGCACAGTTCATTTGTTCGGAGCAAGATCACTGTTCAGAACCCAAAGGAAACGCAGTAGAGTAGAAGAGTGCGCTTTTCTCAAAAGCAGAGTGTGTTTCTTTTAAGGCGAGCTAGGGTTTGTTTCCCAGTCATAAATGGAGTTGAATCCCATGCAGTTTATGGTCCTATGAGCAAGAGTTGTTTTCTGGTAAGAAGAGTCACTATTGCGCACCCATTGCCATACACAGTGCAAATAGCACTCCCGTCTGTTCCCAGCAAGTACAGTGTATTGGACTGAAGAGGAGCTACTGTTCTTGTCAGTTTCCTAAGCAGAGTTGAACTAGATATGTCCCATGTGTGTAGGAAGCTCGGTTCTTTTGTTCTGAGCAAGCTCACTGTTAGGACAAATTAGGAAGGACAGTAGAGTAGAAGAGTTCTCTTTTCTCAAAAGCAGAGTGTGTTTCTTGTAAGGTGAGCTAGTGTTTGTTTCCCAGTCCTAAGTGGAGTTGAATACCATGCAGTTTCTAGTCCTACGAGCAAGAGTTGTTTTCTGGTAAGAAGTGTCACTATTGCTCTCTCATTGTCATACACATGGCAAATAGCACTGGCGTCTGTTCCGAGCATCTACAGTGTATTGGACTGAAGAGGAGCTACTGTTTTTCTCAGTTTCCTAAGTAGAATTGAACAAGATATGGCCGTGTGTGTAGGAAGCACAGTTCTTTTGTTCTGAGCAAGCTCACTGTTCTGGCATTATTGGAAACACAGAAGAGTAGAAGAGTGCTCTTTTCTCAAAAGCAGAGTGTGTTTCTTGTAAGGGGAGCTAGTGTTTTTTTCCCAGTCTAAATGTAGTTGAATTACATGCAGTTTTTTGTTTATGAGCAAGAGTTGTTTTCTGGTAAGGAAGAGTCACTATTGCGCTCCCATTGCCATACACAGTGCAAATAGCACTCGCGTCTGTTCCCAGCAATTTCAGTGTATTGGACTGAAGAGGAGCTACTGTTCTTGTCAGTTTCCTAAGCAGAGTTGAACTAGATATGGCCCATGTGTGTAGGAAGCACAGTTCTTTTGTTCTGCACAAGCTCACTGTTCAGACCCCATAGGAAACACAGTAGAGAATAAGAGTGCTCTTTTCTCAAAAGCGGAGTGTGTTTCTTGTAAGGAGAGCTAGCGTTTGTTTCCCAGTCCTAAATGGAGTTGTGTCACTTGCAGTTTTTGGTCCTACAAGCAAGAGTTGTTTTCTGGTAAGAAGAGTCACTATTGTGTTCCCATTGTCATACACAGGGCAAATAGCACTGGCGTCGGTTCCCAGCATGTACAGTGTATTGGACTGAAGAGGATCTACTGTTCTTGTCCATTTCCTAAACAGAATTGAACTAGATATGTCCATGGGAATAGGAAGCACAGTTATTTTGTTCTGAGCAAGCTCTCTGTTCTGGCCCTATTGGAAACAGAGTAGAGTAGAAGAGTGCTCTTTTCTCAAAAGCAGAGTGTGTTTCTTGTAAGGCGAGCTAGCATTTGTTTCCCAGTCCTAAATGGAGTTGAATCACATGCAGTTTTGAGTCCTACGAGCAAGAGTTGTTTTCTGGTAAGGAAAGTCACTATTGAGCTCCAATTGCCATAAACAGTGCAAATAGCACTCGCGTCTGTTCCCAGCAAGTGCAGTGTATTGGACTGAGGAGGAGCTACTGTTCTTGTCAGTTTCCTAAGCAGAGTTGAACTAGATTTGGCCCGTGTGTGTAGGAAGCACAGTTCTTTTGTTCTGAGCAAGCTCACTGTACAGACCACATAGGAAACAAGGTAGAGTTGAAGAGTGCTGTTTTCTCAAAAGCAGAGTGTGTTTCTTGTAAGGTGAGCTAGCGTTTGTTTCCCAGTCTAAATGGAGTTGAATCACATGCAGTTTTTGGTTTAGGAGCAAGAGTTTTTTCTGGTAAGCAAAGTCACTATTGCGCTCCCATTTCCATACACAGTGCAAATAGCACTCACGTCTGTTCCCAGCAAGTACAGTGTATTGGACTGAAGAGGAACTACTGTTCTTGTCAGTTTCCTAAGCAGTGTTGATCTAGATATGGCCCGTGTATGTAGGAAGCACAGTTCTTTTGTTTTGAGCAAGCTCACTGTTCGGACCCCATAGGAAACACAGTATAGTAGAAGAGTGCTCTTTTCTCAAAAGCAGTGTGTGTTTTTTGTAAGGCGAGGTAGCGTTTGTTTCCCAGTCCGAAATGGAGTTGAATCCCATGAAGTTTCTGGTCCTACGACCAAAAGTTGTTTTCTGGTAAGGAAAGTCTCTATTGCGCTCCCATTGCCATACACAGTGCAAATACCACTGGCGTCTGTTCCCCGCAAATACAGTGTATTGGACTGAAGAGGATCTACTGTTCTTCTCAGTTTCCTAAGCAGAGTTGAGCTAGATATGGCCTGTGTGTGTAGGAAGCACAGTTCATTTGTTCTGAGAAAGCTCACTGTTCATAACCCAAAGGAAACACAGTAGAGTAGAAGAGTGCCCTTTTCTCAAAAGCAGAGTGTGTTTCTTTTAAGGCGAGCTAGGGTTTGTTTCCCAGTCCTAAATGGAGTTGAATCACATGCAGTTTCTGGTCCTACGAGCAAGTGTTGTTTTCTGGTAAGTAGAGTCACTATTGCGCTCCCATTGCCATACACAGTGCAAATAGCACTCGTCTCTGTTCCCAGCAAGTACAGTGTATTGGACTGAAGAGGAGCTACTGTTCTTGTCAGTTTCCTAAGCAGAATTGAACTAGATATGTCCAATGTGTGTAGGAAGCACAGTTCTTTTGTTCTGAGCAAGCTCATTGTTACGAAACAATAGGAAACACAGTAGAGTAGAAGAGTGGTCTTTTCTCAAAAGCAGAGTGTGTTTCTTGTAAGACGAGCTAGTGTTTGTTTCCCAGTCCTAAGTGGAGTTCAATCCCATGCAGTTTCTAGTCCTATGAGCAAGAGTTGTTTTCTGGTAAGAAGTGTCACTATTGCGCTCCCATTGTCATACACATGGCAATTAGCACTGGCGTCTGTTCCGAGCATCTACAGTGTATTGGACTGAAGAGGAGCTACTGTTTTTCTCAGTTTCCTAAGTAGAATTGAACAAGATATGGCCGTGTGTGTAGGAAGCACAGTTCTTTTGTTCTGAGCAAGCTCACTGTTCTGGCATTATAGGAAACACTGTAGAGTAGAAGAGTGCTCTTTTCTCAAAAGCAGAGTGTGTTTCTTGTAAGGGGAGCTAGTGTTTTTTTCCCAGTCTAAATGTAGTTGAATTACATGCAGTTTTAGGTTTATGAGCAAGAGTTATTTTCTGGTAAGGAAAGTCTCTATTGTGCTCCCATTGCCATACACAGTGCAAATAGCACTCGCGTCTGTTCCCAGCAAGTACAGTGTATTGGACTGAAGAGGAGCTACTGTTCTTGACAGTTTCCTAAGCAGAATTGAACTAGATATGGCCCGTGTATGTAGGAAGCTCAGTTCTTTTGTTGTGAGCAAGCTCACTGTTCGGACCCCATAGGAAACACAGTAGAGTAGAAGAGTGGTCTTTTCTCAAAAGCAGAGTGTGTTTCTTGTAAAGCGAGGTAGCGTTTGTTTCCCAGTACGAAATGGAGTTGAATCACATGCAGTTTCTGGTCCTACGAGCAAGAGTTGTTTTCTGGTAAGGAAAGTCTCTATTGTGCTCCCATTGCCATACACAGTGCAAATAGCACTGGAGTCTGTTCCCAGCAAGTACAGTGTATTGGACTGAAGAGGAGCTACTGTTCTTGTCAGTTTCCTAAGCAGTTGAACTAGATAAGGCCCATGTGTGTAGGAAGCACAGTTCTTTTGTTCTGCGCAAGCTCACTGTTCAGACCCCATAGGAAACACAGTAGAATAGATGAGTGCCCTTTTCTCAAAAGCAGAGTGTGTTTCTTGTAAGGCGAGCTAGCGTTTCTTTCCCAGTCCTAAATGGAGTTGAATCACATGCAGTTTCTGGTCCTATGAGCAAGAGTTGTTTTCTGGTAAGAAGTGTCACTATTGAGCTCCCATTGTCATACACAGAGCAAATAGCACTGGCGTCTGTTCCCAGCATGTACAGTGTACTGGACTGAAGAGGATCTACTGTTCTTGTCAGTTTCCTAAGCAGAGTTGAACTAGATATGGCCCATGTGTTTAGGAAGCACAGTTCTTTTGTTCTGAGCAAGCTCACTCTTCGAACCTTTTAGGAAACACAGTAGAGAATAAGAGTGCTCTTTTCTCAAAAGCAGAGTGTGTTTCTTGAGAGTAGAGCTAGCGTTTGTTTCCCAGTCCTAAATGGAGTTGAGTCACTTGCAGTTTTTGGTCCTACGAGCAAGAGTTGTTTTCTGGTAAGAAGAGTCACTATTGTGTTCCCATTGTCATACACAGGGCAAATAGCACTGGCGTCGGTTCCCAGCATGTACAGTGTATTGCACTGAAGAGGATCTACTGTTCTAGTCAGTTTCCTAAGCAGAATTAAGCTAGATATGGCCCGTGTGTGTAGGAAGCACAGTTCGTTTGTTCTGACCAAGCTCACTGTTCTGGCCATATAGGAAACACAGTAGAGTAGAAGAGTGCTCTTTTCTCAAAAGCAGAGTCTGTTTCTTGTAAGGCGAGCTAGCGTTTATTTCCCAGTTCTAAATGGAGTTGAATCACATGCAGTTTTCGGTCCTACGAGCAAGAGTTGTTTTCTGGTAAGGAAAGTCACTATTGCGCTCCCATTGTCATAAACATTGCAAATAGCACTCGTGTATGTTCCCAGCAAGTACAGTGTATTCGACTGAAGAGGAGCTACTGTTCTTGTCAGTTTCCTAAGCAGAGTTGAACTAGATATGGCCCGTGTATGTAGAAAGCACAGTTCTTTTGTTCTGAGTAAGCTCACTGTTCGGACCCCATAGGAAACACAGTATAGTAGAAGAGTGCTCTTTTCTCAAAAGCAGATTGTGTTTCTTGTAAGGCGAGCTAGCGTTTGTTTCCCAGTCCGAAATGGAGTTGAATCACATGCAGTTTCTGGTCCTATGAGCAAGAGTTGTTTTCTGGTAAGGAAAGTCTCTATTGTGCTCCCATTGCTATACACAGTGCAAATAGCACTCGTGTCTGTTCCCAGCAAGTACAGTGTATTGGAGTGAAGAGGAGCTACTGTTCTTGTCAGTTTCCTAAGCAGAGTTGAATTAGATATGGCCCGTGTGTGTAGGAAGCACAGTTCTTTTGTTCTGAGCAAGCTCACTGTTCAGACCCCATAGGAAACACAGTAGAATAGAAGAGTGCCCTTTTCTCAAAAGCAGAGTATGTTTCTAGTAAGGCGAGCTAGCGTTTTTTTCCCAGTCCTATATGGAGTTGAATCACATGCTGTTTCTGGTCCAACGAGCAAGAGTTGTTTTCTGGTAAGAAGAGTCACTATTGTGCTCCCATTGTCATACACAGTGCAAATGGCACTCATGTCTGTTCCCAGCAAGTACAGTGTATTGTTCTGAAGAGGAGCTACTGTTCTTGTCAGTTTCCTAAGCAGAGTTTATCTAGATATGGCCCGTGTGTGTAGGACGCACTGTTCTTTTGTTCTGAGCAAGCTCACTATTCAGACGCCATAGGAAAACACAGTAGAGTAGAAGAGTGCCCTTTTCTCAAAAGCAGAGTGTGTTTCTTTTAAGGAGAGCTAGCGTTTGTTTCCCAGTCCTAAATGGAGTTGAGTCACATGCAGTTTTTGGTCCTACAAGCAAGAGTTGTTTTCTGGTAAGAAGAGTCACTATTGTGCTCCAATTGCCATACACAGTGCAAATAGCTCTCGTGTCTGTTCCCAGCAAGTTCAGTGTATTGGACTGAAGAGGAGCTACTGTTCTTGTCTGTTTCCTAAGCAGAGTTGAACTAGATATGGCCCGTGTATGTAGGAAGCACAGTTCTTTTGTTCTGAGCAAGCTCATAGTTCGGACACCATAGGAAACACAGTAGAGTAGAAGAGTGCTCTTTTCTCAAAAACAGAGTGTGTTTCTTGTAAGGCGAGGTAGCGTTTGTTTCCCAGTCTTAAATGGAGTTGAATCACATTCAGTTTCTGGTCCTACGAGCAAGAGTTGTTTTCTGGTAAGAAGAGTCACTATTGTGCTCCCATTGTCATACACAGGGCAAATAGCAATGGCATCTGTTCCCAGGATGTACAGTGTATTGGACTGAAGAGGATCTACTGTTCTTGTCAATTTCCTAAACAGAATTGAACTAGATATGGCCATGGGAATAGGAAGCACAGTTCTTTTGTTCTGAGCAAGCTCTCTGTTCTGGCCCTATTAGAAACACAGTAGAGTAGAAGAGTGCTCTTTTCTCAAAAGCAGAGTGTGTTTCTTGTAAGGCGAGCTAGCATTTGTTTCCCAGTCCTAAATGGAGTTGAGTCACATGCAGTTTTTGGTCCTACAAGCAAGAGTTGTTTTCTGGTAAGAAGAGTCACTATTGCGCTCCACTTGCCATACACAGTGCAAATAGCACTTGCGTCTGTTCCCAGCAAGTTCAGTGTATTGGACTGAAAAGGATGTATTGTTCTTGTCAGTTTCCTAAGCAGAATTGAACTAGATATGGCCGTGTATGTAGGAAGCAGAGTTCTTTTGTTCTGAGCAAGCTCATTGTTCATACACCATAGGAAAAACAGTAGAGTAGAAGAGTGCTCTTTTCTCAAAAACATAGTGTGTTTCTTGTAAGCAGAGCTAGCGTTTGTTTCCCAGTCTGAAATGGAGTTGAATCACATTCAGTTTCTGGTCCTACGAGCAAGAGATATTTTCTGGTAAGAAGAGTCACTATTGTGCTCCCATTGTCATACACAGGGCAAATAGCAATGGCGTCTGTTCCCAGCATGTACAGTGTATTGGACTGAAGAGGATCTACTGTTCTTGTCAATTTCCTAAACAGAATTGAACTAGATATGGCCATGGGAATAAGAAGCACAGTTCTTTTGTTCTGAGCAAGCTCTCTGTTCTGGCCCTATTGGAAACACAGTAGAGTAGAAGAGTGCTCTTTTCTCAAAAGCAGAGTGTGTTTCTTGTAAGGCGAGCTAGCATTTGTTTCCCAGTCCTAAATGGAGTTGAATCACATGCAGTTTGGGTCCAACGAGCAAGAGTTGTTTTCTGGGAGGGAAAGTCACTATTGCGCTCCCATTGCCATACACATTGCAAATGGCACTCACGTCGGTTCCCAGCAAGTACAGTGTATTTGACTGAAGAGGAGCTACTGTTCTTCTCAGTTTCTTAAGCAGAGTTGAACTAGATATGGCCCGTGTGTGTAGGAAGCACAGTTCTTTTGTTCTGAGCAAGCTCACTGTACAGACCACATAGGAAACACGGTAGAGTTGAAGAGTGCTCTTTTCTCAAAAGCAGAGTGTGTTTCTTGAAAGGTGAGCTAGCGTTTGTTTCCCAGTCTAAATGGAGTTGAATCACATGCAGTTTTTGGTTTAGGAGCAAGAGTTTTTTCTGGTAAGGAAAGTCACTATTGAGCTCCCATTGCCATACTCAGTGTAAATAGCACTCGCGTCAGTTCCCAGCAAGTACAGTGTATTGGACTGAAGAGGAGCTACTGTTCTTGACAGTTTCCTAAGCAGAGTTGAACTATTATGGTCAGTATGTTTCGGAAGCACAGTTCTTTTATTCTGAGCAAGCTCACTTTTCGGACCCCATAGGAAACACAGTAGAGTAGAAGAGTGCTCTTTTCTCAAAAGCAGATTGTGTTTCTTGTAAGGCAAGCTAGCGTTTGTTTCCCAGTCCTAAATGGAGTTGAATCACATGCAGTTTCTGGTCCTACGAGCAAGAGTTGTTTTCTGGTAAGGAAAGTCACTATTGTGCTCCCATTGCCGTAGACAGTGCAAATAGCACTCGCCTCTGTTCCCAGCAAGTACAGTGTATTGGACTGAAGAGGAGCTACTGATCTTGTCAGTTTCCTAAGCAGAGTTGAACTAGTTATGGCCCGTGTGTGTAGGAAGCACAGTTCTTTTGTTCTGAGCAAGCTCACTGTTTGGACTTCATAGGAAAAAAAGTAGAGTAGAAGAGTGCTCTTTTCTCAAAAGGAGAGTGTGTTTCTTGTAAGGCAAGCTAGTGTTTGTTTCCCAGACCTAAATGGAGTTGAATCACATGCAGTTTCTGGTCCTATGAGCAATTGTTTTTTTCTGGTAAGAAGAGTCACTGTTGTGCTCCCAATGACATACACAGGGCAAATAGCACTGGAGTTTATTCCCAGCATGTACAGTTTATTGGACTGAAGAAGATCTACTGTTCTTCTCAGTTTCCTAAGCAGAATTGAACTAGATATGGCCGTGTGTGTAGAAAGCACAGTTCTTTTGTTCTGAGCAAGCTCACTGTTCTGGTCCTAAAGGAAACACAGTAGAGTAGAAGAGTGCTCTTTTCTCAAAAGCAGAGTGTGTTTCTTGTAAGGCGAGCTAGTGTTTGTTTCCCAGTCCTAAATGGAGTTGAGTCACATGCAGTTTCTGGTCCTACGAACAAGAGTTGTTTTCTGGTAAGAAGAGTAACTATTGTGCTCCCATTGCCATACACATTGCAAATAGCACACGTGTCTGTTCCCAGCAAGGACAGTGTATTGGACTGAAGAGGAGCTACTGATCTTGTCAGTTTCCTAAGCAGAGTTGAACTAGATATGGCCCGTGTGTGTAGGAAGCACAGTTCTTTTGTTCTGAGGAAGCTCACTCTTCAAACCCCATCGGAAACCCAGTAGAGTAAAAGAGTGCTCTTTTATCAAAAGCAGAGTGTGTTTCTTGTAAGGTAATCTAGCGTTTGTTTCCCAGTCCTAAATGGAGTTGAATCCCATGCAGTTTCTGGTCCTAAGAGCAAGAGTTTTTTTCTGGTAGGGAAAGTCTCTATTGGGCTCCCATTGGCATACACAGTGCAAATAGCACTCCCGTCTGTTCCCAGCAATACAGTGTATTGGACTGAACAGGAGCTACTGTTCTTGTCAGTTTCCTAAGCAGAATTGAACCAGATATGGCCAGTGTGTGTAGGAAGCACAGTTCTTTTGTTCTGAGAAAGCTCACTGTTCAGACCCAATAGGAAACACAGTAGAGTAGAAGAGTGCCCTTTTCTCAAAAGCAGAGTGTGTTTCTTGTAAGGCAAGCTAGCGTTTGAATCCCAGTCCTAAATGGAGTTGATTCACATGCAGTTTCTGGTCCTATGAGTAAGAGTTGTTTTCTGGTAAGTACAGTCACTATTGCACTCCCATTGTCATACACAGGACAAGCAGCAGTGGCGTCTGTTCCAAGCACGTATAGTGTATTGGACTGAAGAGGATCTACTGTTCTTGTCAGTTTCGTTAGCAGAGTTGAACTACATAAGGGCCGTGTGTGTAGAAAGCACAGTTCTTTTGTTCTGAGCAAGCTCACGGTTCTGGCACTATAGGAAACCCAATAGAGTAGAAGAGTGCTCTTTTCTCAAAAGCAGAGTTTGTTTCTCATAAGGCGAGCTAGTGTTTGTTTCCCAGTCAGAAATGGAGTTGAATCACATGCAGTTTCTGGTCCTACGAGCAAGATATGTTTTCTGGTAAGAAGAGTCACTATTGCGCTCCCATTGCCATACACATTGCAAATAGCACTCTCGTCTGTTCCCAGCATGTACAGTGTATTGGACTGAATAGGAGCTACTGTTATTGTCAGTTTCCTAAGCAGAGTTGAAATAGATATGGCCCGTGTGTGTAGGAAGCACAGTTCTTTTATTCTGAGCAAGCTCACTGTTCTGGCCCTACAGGAAACACAGTAGAGTAGAAGAGTGCTCTTTTCTCAAGAGCAGTGTGTGTTTCTGGTAAGGCGACCTAGCGTTTTTTTCCCAGTCCTACGTGGAGTTGAATCACATGCATTTTTTGGTCCTATGAGCAAGAGTTGTTTTCTGGTAGGGAAAGTCTCTATTGCGCTCCCATTGCCATACATAGTGCAAATAGCACTCTCGTCTGTTCCCAGCAATACAGTGTATTGGACTGAAGAGGAGCTACTGTTCTTGTCAGTTTCCTAAGCAGAGTTGAACTAGATATGGCCCGTGTGTGTAGGAAGCACAGTTCTTTGTTCTGAGCAAGCTCACGTTTCAGACCCCATAAGAAACACAGTAGAGTAGAAGAGTGCTGTTTTTTCAAAAGCAGAGTGTGTTTCTTCTAAGGCGAGCTAGCATTTGTTTCCCAGTCCTAAGTGGAGTTGAATCACATGCAGTTTTTGGTCCTACGAGCAAGAGTTGTTTTCTGCTAAGGAAAGTCACTATTGTGCTCCCAATGCCATACACAGTGCAAATAGCACTGGCGTCTGTTCCCAGCATGTACAGTTTATTGGACTGAAGAGGAGCTACTGTTCTTGTCAGTTTCCTAAGCAGAATTGAATTAGATATGGCCGTGTATGTAGGAAGCACAGTTCTTTTGTTCTGAGCAAGCTCACTCTGCTGGCCCTATAGGAAACACAGTAGAGTAGAAGAGTGCTCTTTTTTCAAAAGCAGAGTGTGTTTCTTCTAAGGCGAGCTAGCGTTTGTTTCCCAGTCCTAAGTGGAGTTGAATCACCTGCAGTTTTTGGTCCTACGAGCAAGAGTTGTTTTCTGGTACGAAAATCACTATTGTGCTCCCATTGCCATACACAGTGCAAATAGCACTCGCGTCTGTTCCCAGCATGTACAGTGTATTGGACTGAAGAGGATCTACTGTTCTTCTCAGTTTCCTAAGTAGAATTGAACGAGATATGGCCGTGTGTGTAGGAAGAACAGTTCTTTTGTTCTGAGCAAGCTCACTGTTCTGGCACTATAGGAAACCCAATAGAGTAGAAGAGTGCTCTTTTCTCAAAAGCAGAGTTTGTTTCTCATAAGGCGAGCTATTGTTTGTTTCCCAGTCAGAAATGGAGTTGAATCCCATGCAGTTTCTGGTCCTACAAACAAGATTTGTTTTCTGGTAAGAAGAGTCACTATTGTGCTCCCATTGCCATACACAGTGCAAACAGCACTCGCGTCTGTTCCCAGCAATTACAGTTTATTGGACTGAAGAGGATCTACTGTTCTTCTCAGTTTCCTAAGTAGAATTGAACGAGATATGGCCGTGTGTGTAGGAAGCACAGTTCTTTTGTTCTGTGCAAGCTCACTGTTATGGCACCGTAGGAAACACAGTAGAGTAGGAGAGTGCTCTTTTCTCAAAAGCAGAGTGTGTTTCTTGTAAGGCGAGCTAGCATTTGTTTCCCAGTCCTAAATGGAGTTGAATCACATGCAGTTTCTGGTCCTACGAGCAAGAGTTGTGTTCTGGTAAGAAGAGTCACTATTGCAATCCCATTGTCATACACAGGGCAAATAGCACTGGCGTCTTTTCCCAGCATGTACAGTGTATTGGACTGAAGAGGATCTACAGTTCTTGTCAGTTTCCTATGCAGACTTGATCTAGATATGGCCGTGTGTGTAGGAAGCAGAGTTCTTTTGTACTGAGCAACCTCACTGTTCGGACACCATATGAAACACAGTAGAGTAGAAGAGTGCTCTTTTCTCAAAAGCAGAGTGTGTTTCTTGTAAGGCGAGCTAGTGTTTGTTTCCCAGTCTGAAATGGAGTTGAATCCCATGCAGTTTTTGGTCCTACAAGCAAGAGTTGTTTTCTGGTAAGAAGAGTCACTATTGCGCTCCCATTGCCATATACAGTGCAATTAGCTCTCGCGTCTGTTCCCAGCAAGTACAGTGTATTGGACTGAAGAGGAGCTACTGTTCTTGTCAGTTTCCTAAGCAGAGTTGAACTAGATATGGCTCCTGTGTGTAGGAAGCACAGTTCTTTTGTTCTGAGCTAGCTCAATGTTCGGATCCCATCGGAAACACAGTAGAGTAGAAGAGTGCTCTTTTCTCAAAAGCAGAGTGTGTTTCTTGTAAGGTGAGCTAGTGTTTGTTTCCCAGTCTGAAATGGAGTTGAATCCGATGAAGTTTCTGGTCCTACAAGCAAGAGTTGTTTTCTGGTAAGAAGAGTCACTATTTCGCTCCCATTGCCATATACAGTGCAAATAGCTCTCGCGTCTGTTCCCAGTAAGTACAGTGTATTGGACTGAAGAGGAGCTGCTGTTCTTTTCAGTTTCCTAAGCAGAGTTGAACTAGATATGGCCCGTGTGTGTGGGAAACACAGTTCTTTTGTTCTGAGCAAGTTCACTGTTCGGACCTCATAGGAAACACAGTAGAGTAGAAGAGTGCTCTTTTCTCAAAAGCAGAGTGTGTTTCTTGTAAGGCGAGCTAGCGTTTGTTTCCCAGTCCTAAATGGATTTGAATCACATACAGTTTCTGGTCCTACGTGCAAGAGTTGTTTTCTGGTAAGAAGAGTCACTATTTCGCTCCCAATGTCATACACAGGGCAAATAGCACTGGCGTCTATTCCCAGCATGTACAGTGTATTGGACTGAAGAGGATCTACTGTTCTTTTCAGTTTCCTAAGCAGAATTGAACTAGATATGACCGTGTGTGTAGGAAGCACAGTTCTTTTGTTCTGAGCAAGCTCACTGTTTTGGCCCTATAGGAAACACAGTAGAGTAGAAGAGTGCCCTTTTCTTAAAAGCAGAGTGTGTTTCTTGTTAAGCGAGCTAGTGTTTGTTTTTCAGTCCTAAATGGAGTTGAATCACATGCAGTTTCTGGTCCTACTAGCACGAGTTGTTTTCTGGTAAGAAGAGTCACTATTGCGCTCCCATTGTCATACACAGGGCAAATAGCACTGGTGTCTGTTCCCAGCAAGTACAGTGTATTGGACTGAAGAGGAGCTACTGTTCTTGTCAGTTTATTAAGCTGATTTGAACTAGATATGGCCTGTGTGTGTAGGAAGCAGGGTTCTTTTGTTCGGAGCAAGCTCACTGTTCAGACCCCATAGGAAACACAGTAGAGTAGAAGAGTGCTCTTTTCTCAAAAGCAGAGTGTGTTTATTGTAAGGCGAGCTAGCGTTTGTTTCCCAGTTCTAAATGGAGTTGAATCACATTCAGTTGCTGGTCCTACGAGCAAGAGTTGTTTTCTGGTAAGAAGAGTCACTATTGCGCTCCCATTGTCATACACATTGCAAATAGCACTGGCATCTGTTCCCAGCATGTACAGTGTATTGGACTGAAGAGGACCTACTGTTCTTGTCAGTTTCCTAAGCAGAATTGAACTGGATATGGCCGTGTGTGTAGGAAGCAGGGTTCTTTTTTTCTGAGCAAGCTCACTGTTCTGGCCCTATAGGAAACACAGTAGAGGAGAAGAGTGGTATTTTCTCAAAAGCATAGTGTGTTTCTTATAAGGCGAGCTAGCGTTTGTTTCCCAGTCCTAAATGGAGTTGAATCACATGCAATTTCTGGTCCTACGAGCAAGAGTTGTTTTCTGGTAAGAAGAGTCACTATTGCTCTCCCATTGTCATACACAGGGCAAATAGCACTGGCGTCTGTACCTAGCATGTACAGGGTATTGGACTGAAGAGGATTTACTGTTCTTGTCAGTTTCTTAAGCAGAGTTGAACTGGATATGGCCTGTGTCTGTAGGAAGCACGGTTCTTTTGTTCGGAGCAAGCACAATGTTCGGACCCCATCGGAAACACAGTAGAGTAGAAGAGTGCTCTTTTCTCGAAAGCAGAGTGTGTTTATTGTAAGGTGAGCTAGCGTTTGTTTTCCAGTTCTAAATGTAGTTGAATCACATGCAGTTTCTGGTCCTACGAGCAAGAGTTGTTTTCTGGTAAGAAGAGTCAATATTGTGCTCCCATTGTCATACACAGGGCAAATAGCACTGGCGACTGTTCCCAGCATTTACAGTGTATTTTACTGAAGAGGATCTACTCTTCTTGTCAGTTTCCTATGCAGACTTGATCTAGATAAGGCCGTCTGTAGGAAGCACAGTTCTTTTGTTGTGAGCCAGTTCACTGTTCTGGCCCTATAGAAAACACAGAGTACAAGAGTGCTCTTTTCTCAAAAGCAGAGTGTGTTTCTTGTAAGGCGAGCTATCGTTTGTTTCCCAGTCCTAAATGGAGTTGAATAACATGCAGTTTGTGGTCCTTCGAGCAAGAGTTGTTTTCTGGTAAGAAGAGTCACTATTGCGCTCCCATTGAGATACATAGTACAAAGAGCTCTCGTGTCTGTTCCCAGCATGTACAGTGTATTGGACTGAAGAGGAGCTACTGCTCTTGTCAGTTTCCTAAGCAGAGTTGAACTAGATATGGCCCGTGTGTGTAGGAAGCACAGTGCTTTTGTTCTGAGCAAGCTCACTGTTCTGGCCCTATAGGAAACACAGTAGAGTAGAAGAGTGCTCTTTTCTCAAAAGCAGAGTGTGTTTCTTGTAAGGCGAGCTAGCGTTTGTTTCCCAGTCCTAAATGGAGTTGAATCACATGCAGTATCTTGTCCTATGAGCAAGAGTAGTTTTCTGGTAAGAAGAGTAACTATTGCGCTCCCATTGCCATACACAGTGCAAATAGCACTCGCTTCTGCTTCCAGCAAGTACAGGGTATTGGAATGAAGAGGAGCTGTTGTTCTTGTCAGTTTCCTAAGCAGAGTTGATCTAGATATGGCCCGTGAGTGTAGGAAGCACAGTTCTTTTGTTCTGAGCAAGCTCACTCTTCAAACCCCATAGGAAACCCAGTATAGTAAAAGAGTGCTCTTTTCTCAAAAGCAGAGTGTGTTTCTTGTAAGGTAATCTAGTGTTTGTTTCCCAGTCCTAAATGGAGTTGAGTTACATGCAGTTTCTGGTCTTACGAGCAAGAGTTGTTTTCTGGTAAGAAGAGTCACTATTGCGCTTCCATTGCCATACACAGTGCAAATAGCACTCATGTCTGTTCCCAGCAAGTACAGTGTATTGGACTGAAGATGAGCTACTGTTCTTGTCACTTTCCTAAGCAGAGTTGAACTAGATATAGCCCGTGTGTGTAGGAAGCAAAGATCTTTTGTTCTGAGCAAGCTCACTATTCTGGCCCTATAGGAAACACAGTAGAGTAGAAGAGTGCTCTTTTCTCAGAAGCAGAGTGTGTTTCTTGTAAGGCGAGCTAGTGTTTGTTTCCCAGTCTGAAATGGAGTTGAATCCCATGCAGTTTTTGGTCCTACGAGCAAGAGATGTTTTCTGGTAAGAAGAGTCACTATTACGCTCCCATTGCCATATACAGTGCAAATAGCTCTCGCGTCTGTTCCCAGCAAGTACAGTGTATTGGACTGAAGAGGAGATACTGTTCTTTTCAGTTTCCTAAGCAGAGTTGAACTAGATATGACCCGTGTGTAGAAGCACAGTTCTTTTGTTCTGAGCATTCTCAAGGTTTGGACCCCAAAGGAAACAAAGTAGAGTAGAAGAGTGCTCTTTTCTCAGAAGCAGAGTGTGTTTTTTGTAAGGCGAGCTAGCGTTTGTTTCCCAGTCAGAAATGGAGTTGAATCACATGCAGTTTTGGTCCTACGAGCAAGAGTTGTTTTCTGGTAAGAAGAGTTACTATTGTGCTCCCAGTGCCATACACAGTGCAAATAGCACTGGCGATTGTTCCCAGCAAGTACAGTGTATTGGACTGAAGAGGAACTCCTGTTCTTGTCAGTTTCCTAAGCAGAATTGAACTAGATATGGCCGTGTGTGTAGGAAGCACAGTTCTTTTGTACTGAGCAAGCTCACTGTTCGAACCCATAGGAAACACAGTAGAGTACAAGAGTGCTCTTTTCTCAAAAGCAGCGTGTGTTTCTTGTAAGGCGAGCTAGCATTTGTTTCCCAGTCCTAAATGGAGTTGAATCACATGCAGTTTCTGATCCTGCGAGCAAGAGTTGTGTTCTGGTAAGAAGAGTCACTATTGCAATCCCATTGTCATACACAGGGCAAATAGCACTGGCGTCTTTTCCCAGCATGTACAGTGTATTGGACTGAAGAGGAGCTACTGTTCTTGTCAGTTTCCTATGCAGACTTGATCTAGATATGGCCGTGTGTGTAGGAAGCAGAGTTCTTTTGTACTGAGCAACCTCACTGTTTGGACACCATATGAAACACAGTAGAGTAGAAGAGTGCTCTTTTCTCAAAAGCAGAGTGTGTTTCTTGTAAGGCGAGCTAGTGTTTGTTTCCCAGTCTGAAATGGAGTTGAATCCCATGCAGTTTTTGGTCCTACGAGCAAGAGTTGTTTTCTGGTAAGAAGAGTCACTATTGGGCTCCCATTGCCATATACAGTGCAAATAGCTCTCGCGTCTGTTCCCAGTAAGTACAGTGTATTGGACTGAAGAGGAGCTACTGATCTTTTCAGTTTCCTACGCAGAGTTGAACTAGATATGGCCCGTGTGTGTGGGAAACACAGTTCTTTTGTTCTGAGCAAGTTCACTGTTCGGACCTCATAGGAAACACAGTAGAGTAGAAGAGTGCTCTTTTCTCAAAAGCAGAGTTTGTTTCTTGTAAGGCGAGCTAGCGTTTGTTTCCCAGTCCTAAATGGATTTGAATCACATGCAGTTTCTGGTCCTACGTGCAAGAGTTGTTTTCTGGTAAGAAGAGTCACTATTTCGCTCCCAATGTCATACACAGGGCAAATAGCACTGGCGTCTATTCCCAGCATGTACAGTGTATTGGACTGAAGAGGATCTACTGTTCTTTTCAGTTTCCTAAGCAGAATTGAACTAGATTTGACCGTGTGTGTAGGAAGCACAGTTCTTTTGTTCTGAGCAAGCTCACTGTTTTGGCACTATAGGAAACACAGTAGAGTAGAAGAGTGCCCTTTTCTTAAAAGCAGAGTGTGTTTCTTGTTAAGCGAGCTAGCGTTTGTTTTTCAGTCCTAAATGGAGTTGAATCACATGCAGTTTCTGGTCCTACGAGCAAGAGTTGTTTTCTGGTAAGAAGAGTCACTATTGCGCTCCCATTGTCATACACAGGGCAAATAGCACTGGTGTCTGTTCCCAGCAAGTACAGTGTATTGGACTGAAGAGGAGCTACTGTTCTTGTCAGTTTATTAAGCTGAGTTGAACTAGATATGGCCTCTGTGTGTAGGAAGCACGGTTCTTTTGTTCGGAGCAAGCTCACTGTTCAGACCCCATAGGAAACACAGTAGAGTAGAAGAGTGCTCTTTTCTCAAAAGCAGAGTGTGTTTATTGTAAGGCGAGCTAGCGTTTGCTTCCCAGTTCTAAATGGAGTTGAATCACATTCAGTTTCTGGTCCTACGAGCAAGAGTTGTTTTCTGGTAAGAAGAGTCACTATTGCACTCCCATTGTCATACACATTGCAAATAGCACTGGCATCTGTTCCCAGCATGTACAGTGTATTGGACTGAAGAGGACCTACTGTTCTTGTCAGTTTCCTAAGCAGAATTGAACTGGATATGGCCGTGTGTGTAGGAAGCACAGTTCTTTTTTTCTGATCAAGCTCACTGTTCTGGCCTTATAGGAAACACAGTAGAGGAGTAGAGTGGTTTTTTCTCAAAAGCATAGTGTGTTTCTTGTAAGGCGAGATAGCGTTTGTTTCCCAGTCCTAAATGGAGTTGAATCACATGCAATTTCTGGTCCTACAAGCAAGAGTTGTTTTCTGGTAAGAAGAGTCACTATTGCGCTCCCATTGTCATACACAGGGCAAATAGCACTGGCGTCTGTACCTAGCATGTACAGTGTATTGGACTGAAGAGGATTTACTGTTCTTGTCAGTTTCTTAAGCAGAGTTGAACTGGATATGGCCAGTGTCTGTAGGAAGCACGGTTCTTTTGTTCGGAGCAAGCACACTGTTCGGACCCCATAGGAAACACAGTAGAGTAGAAGAGTGCTCTTTTCTCAAAAGCAGAGTGTGTTTATTGTAAGGTGAGCTAGCGTTTGTTTTCCAGTTCTAAATGTAGTTGAATCACATGCAGTTTCTGGTCCTACGAGCAAGAGTTGTTTTCTGGTAAGAAGAGTCACTTTTGCGCTCCCATTGTCATACACATTGCAAATAGCAATGGCATCTCTTCCCAGCATGTACAGTGTATTGGACTGAAGAGGACCTACTCTTCTTGTCAGTTTCCTATGCAGACTTGATCTAGATAAGGCCGTGTGTAGGAAGCACAGTTCTTTTGTTGTGAGCCAGTTCACTGTTCTGGCCCTATAGAAAACACAGAGTAGAAGAGTGCTCTTTTCTCAAAAGCAGAGTGTGTTTCTTGTAAGGCGAGCTATTGTTTGTTTCCCAGTCCTAAATGGAGTTGAATAACATGCAGTTTGTGGTCTTTGAGCAAGAGTTGTTTTCTGGTAAGAAGAGTCACTATTGCGCTCCCATTGAGATACATAGTACAAAGAGCTCTCGTGTCTGTTCCCAGCATGTACAGTGTATTGGACTGAAGAGGAGCTACTCTTCTTGTCAGTTTCCTAAGCAGAGTTGAACTAGATATGGCCCGTGTGTGTAGGAAGCACAGTGCTTTTGTTCTGAGCAAGCTCACTGTTCTGGCCCTATAGAAAACATAGTAGAGTAGAAGAGTGCTCTTTTCTCAAAAGCAGAGTGTGTTTCTTGTAAGGCGAGCTAGCCTTTGTTTCCCAGTCCTAAATGGAGTTGAATCACATGCAGTATCTTGTCCTACGAGCAAGAGTAGTTTTCTGGTAAGAAGAGTAACTATTGTGCTCCAATTGCCATACACAGTGCAAATAGCACTCGCTTCTGCTTCCAGCAAGCACAGGGTATTGGAATGAAGAGGAGCTATTGTTCTTGTCAGTTTCCTAAGCAGAGTTGAACTAGATATGGCCCGTGTGTGTAGGAAGCACAGTTCTTTTGTTCTGAGCAAGCTCACTCTTCAAACCCAATAGGAAACCCAGTAGAGTAAAAGAGTGCTCTTTTCTCAAAAGCAGAGTGTGTTTCTTGTAAGGAAATCTAGTGTTTGTTTCCCAGTCCTAAATGGAGTTGAGTTACATGCAGTTTCTGGTCTTACGAGCAAGAGCTGTTTTCTGGTAAGAAGAGTCACTATTGTGCTCCCATTGCCATACACAGTGCAAATAGCACTCACGTCTGTTCCCAGCAAGTACAGTGTATTGGACTGAAGATGAGCTACTGTTCTTGTCAGTTTCCTAAGCAGAGTTGAACTAGATATGGCCCGTGTGTGTAGGAAGCACAGTTCTTTTGTTCTGAGCAAGCTCACTGTTCGGACCCCATAGGAAACACAGTAGAGTAGAAGAGTGCTCTTTTCTCAAAAGCAGAGTGTGTTTCTTGTAAGGCGAGCTAGCGTTTGTTTCCCAGTCCTAAATGGAGTTGAATCACATGCAGTTTCTTGTCCTACGAGCAAGAGTTGTTTTCTGGTAAGAAGAGTCACTATTGCGCTCCCATTGCCATATACAGTGCAAATAGCACTCGCGTCTGTTCGCCAGCAAGTACAGTGTATTGAACTGAAGAGGAGCTACTGTTCTTTTCAGTTTACTAAGCAGAGTTGAACTAGATATGGCCCGTGTGTAGGAAGCACAGTTCTTTTGTTCTGAGCAAGCTCACTGTTCTGGCCCTATAGGAAACACAGTAGAGTAGAAGAGTGCTCTTTTATCAAAAGCAGAGTGTGTTTCTTGTAAGGAGAGCTAGCCTTTGTGTCCCAGTCTTAAATATAGTTGAATCACATGCAGTTTTCCGTCCTACAAGCAAGAGTTGTTTTCTGGTAAGAAGAGTCACTATTGCGCTCCCATTGCCATACACAGTGCAAATAGCACTGGCGTCTTTTCCCAGCATGTACAGTGTATTGGAGTGAAGAGGAGCTACTGTTCTTGTCACTTTCCTAAGCAGAGTTGATCTAGATATAGCCCGTGTGTGTAGGAAGCAAAGTTCTTTTGTTCTGAGCAAGCTCACTATTCTGGCCCTATAGGAAACACAGTAGAGTAGAAGAGTGCTCTTTTCTCAGAAGCAGAGTGTGTTTCTTGTAAGGCGAGCTAGTGTTTGTTTCCCAGTCTGAAATGGAGTTGAATCCCGTGCAGATTTTGGTCCTACGAGCAAGAGATGTTTTCTGGTAAGAAGAGTCACTATTACGCTCCCATTGCCATATACAGTGCAAATAGCTCTCGCGTCTGTTCCCAGCAAGTACAGTGTATTGGACTGAAGAGGAGATACTGTTCTTTTCAGTTTCCTAAGCAGAGTTGAACTAGATATGACCCGTGTGTGTAGGAAGCACAGTTCTTTTGTTCTGAGCATTCTCAAGGTTTGGACCCCAAAGGAAACAAAGTAGAGTAGAAGAGTGCTCTTTTCTCAGAAGCAGAGTGTGTTTTTTGTAAGGTGAGCTAGCGTTTGTTTCCCAGTCCTAAATGTAGTTGAATCACATGCAGTTTTTGGTCCTACGAGCAAGAGTTGTTTTCTGGTAAGAAGAGTCACTATTGTGCACCCAGTGCCATACACAGTGCAAATAGCACTGGCGATTGTTCCCAGCAAGTACAGTGTATTGGACTGAAGAGGAGCTACTGCTCTTGTCAGTTTCCTAAGCAGAGTTGAACTAGATATGGCCCATGTGTGTAGGAAGCACGGATCTTTTGTTTGGAGCAAGCTCACTGTTTGG
The DNA here is from genome assembly GCF_949786415.1 of Peromyscus eremicus. Taxonomy (NCBI): domain Eukaryota; kingdom Metazoa; phylum Chordata; class Mammalia; order Rodentia; family Cricetidae; genus Peromyscus; species Peromyscus eremicus. Next base: position 15,085 of record NW_026736770.1, on the reverse strand, counting down.
ACACCAAAGGAAACACAGAAGAGTAGAAGAGTGCTCTTTTCTCAAAAGCAGAGTGTGTTTCTTGTAAGGCGAGGTAGCGTTTGTTTCCCAGTCCTAAATGGAGTTGAATCACATGCAGTTTCTGGTCCTACGAGCAAGAGTTGTCTTCTGGTAAGAAGAGTCACTATTGCGCTCCCATTGTCATAACCATTACAAACAGCACTGGCGTCTGTTCCCAGCATGTACAGTGTATTGGCCTGAGTAGGATCTACTGTTATTGTCAGTTTCCTAAGCAGAATTGAACTAGATGTGGCCATGTGTGTAGGAAGCACAGTTCTTTTGTTCTGAGAAAGCTCACTGTTTTGGCTCTATTGAAAACACAGTAGAGTAGAAGAGTGCTCTTTTCTCAAAAGCAGAGTGTGTTTCTTGTAAGACGAGCTAGTGTTTGTTTCCCAGTCAGAAATGGAGTTGAATCCCATGCAGTTTCTGGTCCTATGAGCAAGAGTTGTTTTCTGGTAAGAAGAGTCACTATTGCGCTCCCATTGTCATACACAGGGCAAATAGCACTGGCGTCTGTTCCCAACAAGTACAGAGTATGGGACTGAAGAGGATCTACTGTTCTTGTCAGTTTCATAAGCAGAATTGAACTAGATATGGCCGTGTGTGTAGGAAGCACAGTTCTTTTGTTCTGAGCAAGCTCACTGTTTTGGCCTTATAGGAAACACAGTAGAGTAGAAGAGTGCTCTTTTCTCAAAAGCAGAGTGTGTTTCTTGTAAGGCGAGCTAGCGTTTGTTTCCCAGTCCTAAATGGAGTTGAATCACATGCAGTTTCTTGTCCTACGAGCAAGAGTTGTTTTCTGGTAAGAAGAGTCACTATTGCGCTCCCATTGCCATATACAGTGCAAATAGCACTCGCGTCTGTTCGCCAGCAAGTACAGTGTATTGAACTGAAGAGGAGCTACTGTTCTTTTCAGTTTACTAAGCAGAGTTGAACTAGATATGGCCCGTGTGTAGGAAGCACAGTTCTTTTGTTCTGAGCAAGCTCACTGTTCTGGCCCTATAGGAAACACAGTAGAGTAGAAGAGTGCTCTTTTATCAAAAGCAGAGTGTGTTTCTTGTAAGGAGAGCGAGCCTTTGTGTCCCAGTCTTAAATATAGTTGAATCACATGCAGTTTTCCGTCCTACAAGCAAGAGTTGTTTTCTGGTAAGAAGAGTCACTATTGCGCTCCCATTGCCATACACAGTGCAAATAGCACTGGCGTCTTTTCCCAGCATGTACAGTGTATTGGAGTGAAGAGGAGCTACTGTTCTTGTCACTTTCCTAAGCAGAGTTGATCTAGATATAGCCCGTGTGTGTAGGAAGCAAAGTTCTTTTGTTCTGAGCAAGCTCACTATTCTGGCCCTATAGGAAACACAGTAGAGTAGAAGAGTGCTCTTTTCTCAGAAGCAGAGTGTGTTTCTTGTAAGGCGAGCTAGTGTTTGTTTCCCAGTCTGAAATGGAGTTGAATCCCGTGCAGATTTTGGTCCTACGAGCAAGAGATGTTTTCTGGTAAGAAGAGTCACTATTACGCTCCCATTGCCATATACAGTGCAAATAGCTCTCGCGTCTGTTCCCAGCAAGTACAGTGTATTGGACTGAAGAGGAGATACTGTTCTTTTCAGTTTCCTAAGCAGAGTTGAACTAGATATGACCCGTGTGTGTAGGAAGCACAGTTCTTTTGTTCTGAGCATTCTCAAGGTTTGGACCCCAAAGGAAACAAAGTAGAGTAGAAGAGTGCTCTTTTCTCAGAAGCAGAGTGTGTTTTTTGTAAGGTGAGCTAGCGTTTGTTTCCCAGTCCTAAATGTAGTTGAATCACATGCAGTTTTTGGTCCTACGAGCAAGAGTTGTTTTCTGGTAAGAAGAGTCACTATTGTGCACCCAGTGCCATACACAGTGCAAATAGCACTGGCGATTGTTCCCAGCAAGTACAGTGTATTGGACTGAAGAGGAGCTACTGCTCTTGTCAGTTTCCTAAGCAGAGTTGAACTAGATATGGCCCATGTGTGTAGGAAGCACGGATCTTTTGTTTGGAGCAAGCTCACTGTTTGGACACCAAAGGAAACACAGAAGAGTAGAAGAGTGCTCTTTTCTCAAAAGCAGAGTGTGTTTCTTGTAAGGCGAGGTAGCGTTTGTTTCCCAGTCCTAAATGGAGTTGAATCACATGCAGTTTCTGGTCCTACGAGCAAGAGTTGTCTTCTGGTAAGAAGAGTCACTATTGCGCTCCCATTGTCATAACCATTACAAACAGCACTGGCGTCTGTTCCCAGCATGTACAGTGTATTGGCCTGAGTAGGATCTACTGTTATTGTCAGTTTCCTAAGCAGAATTGAACTAGATGTGGCCATGTGTGTAGGAAGCACAGTTCTTTTGTTCTGAGAAAGCTCACTGTTTTGGCTCTATTGAAAACACAGTAGAGTAGAAGAGTGCTCTTTTCTCAAAAGCAGAGTGTGTTTCTTGTAAGACGAGCTAGTGTTTGTTTCCCAGTCAGAAATGGAGTTGAATCCCATGCAGTTTCTGGTCCTATGAGCAAGAGTTGTTTTCTGGTAAGAAGAGTCACTATTGCGCTCCCATTGTCATACACAGGGCAAATAGCACTGGCGTCTGTTCCCAACAAGTACAGAGTATGGGACTGAAGAGGATCTACTGTTCTTGTCAGTTTCATAAGCAGAATTGAACTAGATATGGCCGTGTGTGTAGGAAGCACAGTTCTTTTGTTCTGAGCAAGCTCACTGTTTTGGCCTTATAGGAAACACAGTAGAGTAGAAGAGTGCTCTTTTCTCAAAAGCAGAGTGTGTTTCTTGTAAGGCGAGCTAGCGTTTGTTTCCCAGTCCTAAATGGAGTTGAATCACATGCAGTTTCTTGTCCTACGAGCAAGAGTTTTTTTCTGGTAAGAAGAGTCACTATTGCGCTCCCATTGCCATATACAGTGCAAATAGCACTCGCGTCTGTTCGCCAGCAAGTACAGTGTATTGAACTGAAGAGGAGCTACTGTTCTTTTCAGTTTACTAAGCAGAGTTGAACTAGATATGGCCCGTGTGTAGGAAGCACAGTTCTTTTGTTCCGAGCAAGCTCACTGTTCTGGCCCTATAGGAAACACAGTAGAGTAGAAGAGTGCTCTTTTATCAAAAGCAGAGTGTGTTTCTTGTAAGGAGAGATAGCGTTTGTGTCCCAGTCTTAAATATAGTTGAATCACATGCAGTTTTCCGTCCTACAAGCAAGAGTTGTTTTCTGGTAAGAAGAGTCACTATTGCGCTCCCATTGCCATACACAGTGCAAATAGCACTGGCGTCTTTTCCCAGCATGTACAGTGTATTGGAGTGAAGAGGAGCTACTGTTCTTGTCACTTTCCTAAGCAGAGTTGAACTAGATATAGCCCGTGTGTAGGAAGCAAAGTTCTTTTGTTCTGAGCAAGCTCACTATTCTGGCCCTATAGGAAACACAGTAGAGTAGAAGAGTGCTCTTTTCTCAGAAGCAGAGTGTGTTTCTTGTAAGGCGAGCTAGTGTTTGTTTCCCAGTCTGAAATGGAGTTGAATCCCATGCAGATTTTGGTCCTACGAGCAAGAGATGTTTTCTGGTAAGAAGAGTCACTATTACGCTCCCATTGCCATATACAGTGCAAATAGCTCTCGCGTCTGTTCCCAGCAAGTACAGTGTATTGGACTGAAGAGGAGATACTGTTCTTTTCAGTTTCCTAAGCAGAGTTGAACTAGATATGACCCGTGTGTGTAGGAAGCACAGTTCTTTTGTTCTGAGCATTCTCAAGGTTTGGACCCCAAAGGAAACAAAGTAGAGTAGAAGAGTGCTCTTTTCTCAGAAGCAGAGTGTGTTTTTTGTAAGGTGAGCTAGCGTTTGTTTCCCAGTCCTAAATGTAGTTGAATCACATGCAGTTTTTGGTCCTATGAGCAAGAGTTGTTTTCTGGTAAGAAGAGTCACTATTGTGCTCCCAGTGCCATACACAGTGCAAATAGCACTGGCGATTGTTCCCAGCAAGTACAGTGTATTGGACTGAAGAGGAGCTACTGTTCTTGTCAGTTTCCTAAGCAGAGTTGAACTAGATATGGCCCATGTGTGTAGGAAGCACGGATCTTTTGTTCGGAGCAAGCTCACTGTTTGGACACCAAAGGAAACACAGAAGAGTAGAAGAGTGCTCTTTTCTCAAAAGCAGAGTGTGTTTCTTGTAAGGCGAGGTAGCGTTTGTTTCCCAGTCCTAAATGGAGTTGAATCACATGCAGTTTCTGGTCCTACGAGCAAGAGTTGTCTTCTGGTAAGAAGAGTCACTATTGCGCTCCCATTGTCATAACCATTACAAACAGCACTGGCGTCTGTTCCCAGCATGTACAGTGTATTGGCCTGAGTAGGATCTACTGTTATTGTCAGTTTCCTAAGCAGAATTGAACTAGATGTGGCCATGTGTGTAGGAAGCACAGTTCTTTTGTTCTGAGAAAGCTCACTGTTTTGGCTCTATTGAAAACACAGTAGAGTAGAAGAGTGCTCTTTTCTCAAAAGCAGAGTGTGTTTCTTGTAAGACGAGCTAGTGTTTGTTTCCCAGTCAGAAATGGAGTTGAATCCCATGCAGTTTCTGGTCCTACGAGCAAGAGTTGTTTTCTGGTAAGAAGAGTCACTATTGCGCTCCCATTGTCATACACAGGGCAAATAGCACTGGCGTCTGTTCCCAACAAGTACAGAGTATGGGACTGAAGAGGATCTACTGTTCTTGTCAGTTTCATAAGCAGAATTGAACTAGATATGGCCGTGTGTGTAGGAAGCACAGTTCTTTTGTTCTGAGCAAGCTCACTGTTTTGGCCTTATAGGAAACACAGTAGAGTAGAAGAGTGCTCTTTTCTCAAAAGCAGAGTGTGTTTCTTGTAAGGCGAGCTAGCGTTTGTTTCCCAGTCCTAAATGGAGTTGAATCACTTGGAGTTTCTGGTCCTACGAGCAAGAGTTGTTTTCTGGTAAGAAGAGTCACTATTACGCTCCCATTGCCATATACAGTGTAAATAGCACTCGCCTCTGTTCCCAGCAAGTACAGTGTATTGGACTGAAGAGGAGCTACTGTTCTTGTCAGTTTCCTAAGCAGAGTTGAACTAGATATGGCCGTGTGTTTAGGAAGCACAGTTCTTTTGTTCTGACAAGCTCACTGTTTGGACCCCAAAGGAAACACAGTAGAGTAGAAGAGTGCCCTTTTCTCAAAAGAAGAGTGTGTTTCTTGTAAGGCGAGCTAGCGTTTGTTTTTCAGTCCTAAATGGAGTTGAATCACATGCAGTTTCTGGTCCTACGAGCAAGAGTTGTTTTTTGGTAAGAAGAGTCACTATTGCGCTCCCATTGTCATACACAGGGCAAATAGCACTGGCGTCTGTTCTCAGCAAGTACAGTGTATTGGACTGAAGATGAGCTACTGTTCTTGTCAGTTTCCTAAGCAGAGTTGAACTAGATATGGCCCGTGTGTGTAGGAAGCACGGTTCTTTTGTTCGAAGCAAGCTCAGTGTTCGGACCCCATAGGAAACACAGTAGAGTAGATCAGTGCTCTTTTCTCAAAAGCAGAGTGTGTTTATTATAAGGCAAGCTAGCGTTTGATTCCCAGTTCTAAAAGGAGTTGAATCACATGCAGTTTGTGGTCCTACGAACAAGAGTTGTTTTCTGGTAAGAAGAGTCACTTTTGCCTTCCCATTGTCATACACATTGCAAATATTACTGGCATCTGTTCCCAGCATGTACAGTGTATTGGAATGAAGAGGATCTACTGTTCTTGTCAGTTTCCTATGCAGAATTGAACTGGATATGGCCGTGTGTGTAGGAAGCACAGTTCTTTTGTTCTGAGCAAGCTCACTGTTCTGGCCCTATAGGAAACACAGTAAAGCAGAAGAGTGATATTTTCTCAAAAGCAGAGTGTGTTTCTTGTAAGGCGAGCTAGCGTTTGTTTCCCAGTCCTAAATGGAGTTGAACCACATGCAATTTCTGGTCCTACGAGCAAGAGTTGTTTTCTGGTAAGAAGAGTCACTATTGCGCTCCCATTGTCATACACAGGGCAAATAGCACTCGCGTCTGTTCCCAGCATGTACAGTGTATTGGACTGAAGAGGAACTCCTGTTCTTGTCAGTTTCCTAAGCAGAATTGAACTAGATATGGCCGTGTATGTAGGAAGCACAGTTCTTTTGTACTGAGCAAGCTCACTGTTCAAACCCATAGGAAACACAGTAGAGTAGAAGAGTGCTCTTTTCTCAAAAGCAGAATGTGTTTCTTGTAAGGCGAGCTAACATTTGTTTCCCAGTCCTAAATGGAGTTGAATCACATGCAGTTTCTGGTCCTACGAGCAAGAGTTGTTTTCTGGTAAGAAGAGTCACTATTGCAATCCCATTGTCATACACAGGGCAAATAGCACTGGCGTCTTTTCCCAGCATGTACAGTGTATTGGACTGAAGAGGATCTACTGTTCTTGGCAGTTTCCTATGCAGACTTGATCTAGATATGGCCGTGTGTGTAGGAAGCAGAGTTCTTTTGAACTGAGCAACCTCACTGTTCCGACACCATATGAAACACAGTAGAGTAGAAGAGTGCTCTTTTCTCAAAAGCAGAGTGTGTTTCTTGTAAGGCGAGGTAGTGTTTGTTTCCCAGTCTGAAATGGAGTTGAATCCCATGCAGTTTTTGGTCCTACGAGCAAGAGTTGTTTTCTGGTACGAAGAGTCACTATTGGGCTCCCATTGCCATATACAGTGCAAATAGCTCTCGTGTCTGTTCCCAGCAAGTACAGTGTATTGGACTGAAGAGGAGCTACTGTTCTTGTCAGTTTCTTAAGCAGAGTTGAACTAGATATGGCCCGTGTGTGTAGGAAGCACAGTTCTTTTGTTCTAAGCAAGCTCACTATTCTGGCATATATAGGAAACAGAGTAGAGTAGAAGAGTGCTCTTTTCTCAAAAGCAGAGTGTGTTTCTTGTAAGGCGAGTTAGCGTTTGTTTCCCATCCTAAATGGAGTTGAATCACATGCAGTTACTGGTCCTATGAGCAAGAGTTGTTTTCTGGTAAGAAGAGTCACTATTGCACTCTCATTGTCATACAAAGGGCAAATAGCACTGGGGTCTGTTCCCAGCAGGTACAGTGTATGGGACTGAAGAGGAGCTACTGTTCTTGTCAGTTTCGTATGCAGAGTTGAACTACATATAGCCCATGTGTGTAGGAAACAAAGTTCTTTTGTTCTGAGCAAGCTCACTATTCTGGCCCTATAAGAAACACAGTAGAGTAGAAGAGTGCTCTTTTCTCAAAAGCAGAGTGTGTTTCTTGTAAGGCGAGATAGCGTTTGTTTCCCGTCCTAAATGGAGTTGAATCACATGCAGTTTCTGGTCCTAGGAGCAACAGTTGTTTTCTGGTAAGAAGAGTCACTATTGTGCTCCCATTGTCATACTCAGGGCAAATAGCACTGGCCTCTGTTCCCAGCAAGTACAGTGTATGGGACTGAAGAGGAGCTACTGTTCTTGTCAGTTTCCTAAGCAGAAATGAACTAGATATGGCCGTGTGTGTAGAAAGCACAGTTCTTTTGTTCTGAGCAAGCTCACTGTTTTGGCACAGTAGGAAACACAGTAGAGTAGAAGAGTGCTCTTTTCTCAAAAGCAGAGTGTGTTTCTTGTAAGGCGAGATAGCGTTTGTTTCCAGTCCTAAATTGAGTTGAATCACATGCAGTTTTTGGTGCTATGAGCTAGAGTTTTTTTCTGGTAAGAAGTCACTATTGCACTCCCATTGACGTACACAGTGCATATAGCACTCGCGTCTGTTCCCAGCAAGTACAGTGTATTGGACTGAAGAGGAGCTACTGTTGTTGTCAGTTTCCTAAGCAGAGTTGAACTAGATATGGCCCGTGTGTGTAGGAAGCACAGTTCTTTTTTTCTGAGCAAGCTCACTGTTCGGACCCCATAGGAAACACAGTAGAGAAGAAGAGTGCTCTTTCCTCAAAAGCAGAGTGTGTTTCTTGTAAGGTGAGCTAGTGTTTGTTTCCCATTCTGAAATGGAGTTGAATCCCATGCAGTTTCTGGTCCTATGAGCAAGAGTTGTTTTCTGATAAGAAGAGTTACTATTTCGATCCCATTGCCACATACAGTGCAAATAGCACTCGCGTCTGTTCCCATCAAGTACAGTGTATTGGACTGAAGAGAAGCTACTCTTCTTGTCAGTTTTTTAAGCAGAGTTCAACTAGATGTGGCCCGTGTTTGTAGGACGCACAGTTCTTTTGTTCTGAGCAAGCTCACTCTTCTGGCCCTATAGGAAACACAGTAGAGTAGAAGATTGATCTTTTCTCAAAACCAGAGTGTGTTTCTTGTAAGGCGAGCTAGCGTTTGTTTCCCAGTCCTAAATGGAGTTGAATCACATGCAGTTTCTGGTCCTACGAGCAAGAGTTGTTTTCTGGTAAGAAGAGTCACTATTGTGCTCCCATTGTCATACACAGGGCAAATATACTGGCGTCTGTTCCCAACAAGTACAGTGTATGGGACTGAAGAGTATCTACTGTTCTTGTCAGTTTCTTAAGCAGAATTGAACTAGATATGGCCGTGTGTGTAGGAAGCACAGTTCTTTTGTTCTGAGCAAGCTCACTGTTTTGGCGCTATAAGAAACACAGTAGAGTAGAAGAGTGCTCCTTTCTCAAAAGCAGAGGGTGTTTTTTGTAAGGCGAGCTAGCGTTTGTTTCCCGTCCTAAATGGAGTTGAATCACATGCAGTTTCTGGTCCTAGGAGCAACAGTTGTTTTCTGGTAAGAAGAGTCACTATTGTGCTCCCATTGTCGTACTCAGGGCAAATAGCACTGGCCTCTGTTCCCAGCAATACAGTGTATGGGACTGAAGAGGATCTACTGTTCTTGTCAGTTTCCTAAGCAGAATTGAACTAGATATGGCCGTGTGTAGAAAGCACAGTTCTTTTGTTCTGAGCAAGCTCACTGTTTTGGCCTTATAAGAAACACAGTAGAGTAGAAGAGTCCTCTTTTCTCAAAAGCAGAGTGTGTTTCTTGTAAAGCAAGCTAGCGTTTGTTTCCCAGTCCTAAATGGAGTTGAATCACAAGCAGTTTTTGGTCCTACGAGCTAGAGTTGTTTTTTGGTAAGGAAGTCACTATTGCACTCCCATTGACATACACAGTGCATATAGCACTCGCGTCTGTTCCCAGCAAGTACAGTGTATTGGACTGAAGAGGAGCTACTGTTCTTGTCAGTTTCTTAAGCAGAGTTGAACTAGATATGGCCCGTGTGTAGGAAGCACAGTTCTTTTGTTCTGAGCAAGCTCACTTTTCAAACACATAGTAAACACAGTAGAGTAGAAGAGTGCTCTTTTCTCAAAAGCAGAGTGTGTTTCTTGTAAGGCGAGCTAGCGTTTGTTTCCCAGTCAGAAATGGAGTTGAATCCCATGCAGTTTCTGGTCCTATGAGCAAGAGTTGTTTTCTGGTAAGAAGAGTGACTATTGCTCTCCCATTGTCATACACAGGGCAAATAGCCCTGACGTCTGTTCCCAGCATGTAAAGTGTATTGGACTGAAGAGGATCTACTGTTCTTGTCAGTTTCCTAAGCAGAATTGAACTAGGTAAGGCCGTGTGTGTAGGTAGGACAGTTCTTTTGTTCTGAGCAAGCTCACTGTTTTGGCCCTATGGGAAACACAGTAGAGTAGAAGAGTGCTCTTTTCTCAAAAGCAGAGTGTGTTTCTTGTAAGGGGTGCTAGCACTTGTTTCCCAGTCCTAAATGGAGTTGAATCACATGCAGTTTTTGATCCTACGAGCAAGAGTTGTTTTCTGGTAAGGAAAGTCACTATTGCGCTCCCATTGCCAGATACAGTGCAAGGAGGACTCGCGTCTGTTCCCATCTAGTACAGGGTATTGGACTGAAGAGGAGCTACTGTTCTTGTCAGTTTCCTAAGCAGAGTTGAACTAGATACGGCCCGTGTGTGTAGGAAGCACAGTTCTTTGTTCTGAGCAAGCTCACTGTTCGGATACCATAGGAAACACAGTAGAGTAAAAGAGTGCTCTTTTCTCAAAAGCAGAGTGTGTTTCTTGTAAGTTGAGCTAGTGTTTGTTTCCCAGTTTTAAATGGAGTGGAATCACATGCAGTTTCTGTTCCTACGAGCAAGTGTTGTTTTCTGGTAAGAAGAGTCATTATTGCGCTCCCATTGTCATACACAGGGCAAATAGCACTGGTGTCTGTTCCCAGCATGTACAGTGTATTGGACTGAAGAGGAGCTACTGTTCTTGTCAGTTTCCTAAGCAAAGTTGAACTAGATATGGCCCGTGTGTGTAGGAAGCACAGTTCTTTTGTTCTTAGCAAGCTCACTGTTCGAACCCATAGTAAACACAGTAGAGTAGAAGAGTGCTCTTTTCTCAAAAGCAGAGTGTGTTTCTTGTAAGGCGAGCTAGCGTTTGTTTTTCAGTCCAAAATGGAGTTGAATCACATGCAGTTTCTGGTCCTACAAGCAAGAGTTGTTTTCTGGTAAGAAGAGTCACTATTGTGCTCCCATTGTCATACAAAGGGCAAATAGCACTGGCGTCTAATCCCAGCATGTACAGTGTATAGAACTGAAGAGGAACTACTGTTCTTGTCAGTTTGCTAAGCAGAATTGAACTAGATATGGCCGTGTGTGTAGGAAGCACAGTTCTTTAAACTGAGCAAACTCACTCTTCGAACCCATAGGAAATACAGTAGAGTAGAAGAGTGCCCTTTTCTCAAAAGCAGAGTGTGTTTCTTGTAAGGCAAGCTAGCCTTTGTTTCCCAGTCCTAAGTGGAGTTGAATCACATGCAGTTTCTGGTCCTACGAGCAAGAGTTGTTTTCTGGTAAGAAGAGTCACTATTGCGCTCCCATTGTCATACACATTGCATATAGCACTGGCATCTGTTCCCAGCATTTACAGTGTATTGGACTGAAGAGGATCTACTGTTCTTGTCAGTTTCCTAAGCAGAATTGAACTGGATATGGCCGTGTGTGTAGGAAGCACAGTTCTTTTGTTCTGAGCAAGCTCACTGTTTGGACCCCAAAGGAAACACAGTAGAGTAGAAGAGTGCTCTTTTCTCAAAAGCAGAGTGTGTTTCTTGTAAGGCGAGCTAGCATTTGTTTCCCAGTCCTAAATGGAGTTGAATCACATGCAGTTTCTTGTCCTACGAGCAAGAGTTGTTTTCTGGTAAGAAGAGAGACTATTGCTCTCCCATTGTCATAAACAGGGCAAATAGCACTGGCGTCTGTTCCCAGCATGTAAAGTGTATTGGACTGAAGAGGATCTACTGTTCTTGTCAGTTTCTTAAGCAGAATTGAACTAGGTAAGGCCGTGTGTGTAGGAAGCACAGTTCTTTTGTTCTGAGCAAGCTCACTGTTTTGGCCCTATAGGAAAACATTAGAGTAGAAGAGTGCTCTTTTCTCAAAAGCAGAGTGTGTTTCTTGTAAGTGAGCTAGCGTTTGTTTTTCAGTCCAAAATGGAGTTGAATCACATGCAGTTTCTGGTCCTACGAGCAAGAGTTGTTTTCTGATAAGAAGAGTCACTATTGTGCTCCCATTGTCATACACAGGGCAAATAGCATTGGCGTCTGTTCCCAGCATGTACAGTGTATAGGACTGAAGAGGAGCTACTGTTCTTGTCAGTTTCCTAAGCAGAATTGAACTAGATATGGCCGTGTGTGTAGGAAGCACAGTTCTTTTATAATGAGCACGCTCACTGTTCGAACCCATAGGAAATACAGTAGAGTAGAAGAGTGCCCTTTTCTCAAAAGCAGAGTGTGTTTCTTGTAAGGCAAGATAGCGTTTGTTTCCCAGTCAGAAATGGAGTTGAATCCCATGCAGTTTCTGGTCCTACGAGCTACAGTTGTTTTCTGGTAAGGAAGTCACTATTGCGCTCCCATTGCCACACACAGTGCAAAGAGGACTCGCGTCTGTTCCCATCTAGTACAGGGTATTGGACTGAAGAGGAGCTACTGTTCTTGTCAGTTTCCTAAGCAGAATTGAACTAGATATGGCCCGTGTGTGTAGGAAGCACAGTTCTTTGTTCTGAGCAAGCTCACTGTTCGGATACCATAGGAAACACAGTAGAGTAAAAGAGTGCTCTTTTCTCAAAAGCAGAGTGTGTTTCTTGTAAGTTGAGCTAGTGTTTGTTTCCCAGTTTTAAATGGAGTGGAATCACATGCAGTTTCTGTTCCTATGAGCAACTGTTGTTTTCTGGTAAGAAGAGTCACTATTGCGCTCCCACTGTCATACACAGGGCAAATAGCACTGGCGCCTGTTCCCAGCATGTACAGTGTATTGGACTGAAGAGGAGCTACTGTTCTTGTCAGTTTCCTAAGCAAAGTTGAACTAGATATGGCCCGTGTGTGTAGGAAGCACAGTTCTTTTGTTCTTAGCAAGCTCACTGTTCGAACCCATAGTAAACACAGTAGAGTAGAAGAGTGCTCTTTTCTCAAAAGCAGAGTGTGTTTCTTGTAAGGCGAGCTAGCGTTTGTTTTTCAGTCCAAAATGGAGTTGAATCACATGCAGTTTCTGGTCCTACGAGCAAGAGTTGTTTTCTGGTAAGAAGAGTCACTATTGTGCTCCCATTGTCATACAAAGGGCAAATAGCCCTGGCGTCTATTCCCAGCATGTACAGTGTATAGGACTGAAGAGGATCTACTGTTCTTCTCAGTTTTCTAAGCAGAATTGAACTAGATATGGCCGTGTGTGTAGGAAGCACAGTTCTTTAAACTGAGCAAGCTCACTGTTCGAACCCTTAGGAAATACAGTAGAGTAGAAGAGTGCCCTTTTCTCAAAAGCAGAGTGTGTTTCTTGTAAGGCAAGCTAGCCTTTGTTTCCCAGTCCTAAGTGGAGTTGAATCACATGCAGTTTCTGGTCCTACGAGCAAGAGTTGTTTTCTGGTAAGAAGAGTCACTATTGCGCTCCCATTGTCATACACATTGCATATAGCACTGGCATCTGTTCCCAGCATGTACAGTGTATTGGACTGAAGAGGATCTACTGTTCTTGTCAGTTTCCTAAGCAGAATTGAACTGGATATGGCCGTGTGTGTAGGAAGCACAGTTCTTTTGTTCTGAGCAAGCTCACTGTTTGGACCCCAAAGGAAACACAGTAGAGTAGAAGAGTGCTCTTTTCTCAAAAGCAGAGTGTATTTCTTGTAAGGCGAGCTTGCATTTGTTTCCCAGTCCTAAATGGAGTTGAATCCCATGCAGTTTCTGGTCCTATGAGCAAGAGTTGTTTTCTGATAAGAAGAGTTACTATTTCGATCCCATTGCCACATACAGTGCAAATAGCACTTGCGTCTGTTCCCATCAAGTACAGTGTATTGGACTGAAGAGAAGCTACTCTTCTTGTCAGTTTTTTAAGCAGAGTTCAACTAGATGTGGCCCGTGTTTGTAGGACGCACAGTTCTTTTGTTCTGAGCAAGCTCACTCTTCTGGCCCTATAGGAAACACAGTAGAGTAGAAGATTGATCTTTTCTCAAAACCAGAGTGTGTTTCTTGTAAGGCGAGCTAGCGTTTGTTTCCCAGTCCTAAATGGAGTTGAATCACATGCAGTTTCTGGTCCTACGAGCAAGAGTTGTTTTCTGGTAAGAAGAGTCACTATTGTGCTCCCATTGTCATACACAGGGCAAATATACTGGCGTCTGTTCCCAACAAGTACAGTGTATGGGACTGAAGAGTATCTACTGTTCTTGTCAGTTTCTTAAGCAGAATTGAACTAGATATGGCCGTGTGTGTAGGAAGCACAGTTCTTTTGTTCTGAGCAAGCTCACTGTTTTGGCGCTATAAGAAACACAGTAGAGTAGAAGAGTGCTCCTTTCTCAAAAGCAGAGGGTGTTTTTTGTAAGGCGAGCTAGCGTTTGTTTCCCGTCCTAAATGGAGTTGAATCACATGCAGTTTCTGGTCCTAGGAGCAACAGTTGTTTTCTGGTAAGAAGAGTCACTATTGTGCTCCCATTGTCGTACTCAGGGCAAATAGCACTGGCCTCTGTTCCCAGCAATACAGTGTATGGGACTGAAGAGGATCTACTGTTCTTGTCAGTTTCCTAAGCAGAATTGAACTAGATATGGCCGTGTGTAGAAAGCACAGTTCTTTTGTTCTGAGCAAGCTCACTGTTTTGGCCTTATAAGAAACACAGTAGAGTAGAAGAGTCCTCTTTTCTCAAAAGCAGAGTGTGTTTCTTGTAAAGCAAGCTAGCGTTTGTTTCCCAGTCCTAAATGGAGTTGAATCACAAGCAGTTTTTGGTCCTACGAGCTAGAGTTGTTTTTTGGTAAGGAAGTCACTATTGCACTCCCATTGACATACACAGTGCATATAGCACTCGCGTCTGTTCCCAGCAAGTACAGTGTATTGGACTGAAGAGGAGCTACTGTTCTTGTCAGTTTCTTAAGCAGAGTTGAACTAGATATGGCCCGTGTGTAGGAAGCACAGTTCTTTTGTTCTGAGCAAGCTCACTTTTCAAACACATAGTAAACACAGTAGAGTAGAAGAGTGCTCTTTTCTCAAAAGCAGAGTGTGTTTCTTGTAAGGCGAGCTAGCGTTTGTTTCCCAGTCAGAAATGGAGTTGAATCCCATGCAGTTTCTGGTCCTATGAGCAAGAGTTGTTTTCTGGTAAGAAGAGTGACTATTGCTCTCCCATTGTCATACACAGGGCAAATAGCCCTGACGTCTGTTCCCAGCATGTAAAGTGTATTGGACTGAAGAGGATCTACTGTTCTTGTCAGTTTCCTAAGCAGAATTGAACTAGGTAAGGCCGTGTGTGTAGGTAGGACAGTTCTTTTGTTCTGAGCAAATCACTGTTTTGGCCCTATGGGAAACACAGTAGAGTAGAAGAGTGCTCTTTTCTCAAAAGCAGAGTGTGTTTCTTGTAAGGGGTGCTAGCACTTGTTTCCCAGTCCTAAATGGAGTTGAATCACATGCAGTTTTTGATCCTACGAGCAAGAGTTGTTTTCTGGTAAGGAAAGTCACTATTGCGCTCCCATTGCCAGATACAGTGCAAGGAGGACTCGCGTCTGTTCCCATCTAGTACAGGGTATTGGACTGAAGAGGAGCTACTGTTCTTGTCAGTTTCCTAAGCAGAGTTGAACTAGATACGGCCCGTGTGTGTAGGAAGCACAG
>NW_026736769.1:0-59728 GCF_949786415.1 Peromyscus eremicus | reverse complement strand
GCAGTTTTTGGTCCTATGAGCATAAGGTGTTTTCTGGTAAGAAGAGTCACTATTGCGCTCCCTTTGTCATACAAAGGGCAAATAGCACTCGCGTCTGTTCCCAGCATGTACAGTGTATTTGACTGAAGAGGATCTACTGTTCTTGTCAGTTTCCTAAGCAGAATTGAACTAAATATGGCCCGTGTATGTAGGAAGCACAGTTCTTTTGTTCTGTGCAAGCTCACTGTTCGGACCCCATAGGAAACTCAGTAGAGTAGAAGGGTGCTCTTTTCTCAAAAGCAGAGTGTGTTTCTTGTAAGGCGAGATAGCGTTTGTTTCCCAGTCCTAAATGGAGTTGAATCACTTGCAGTTTTTGGTCCTACGAGCAAGAGTTGTTTTCTGGTAAGAAGAGTCACTATTGTGCTCCCATTTTCATACTCAGGCCAAATAGCACTGGTGTCTGTTTCCAGCAAGTACAGTGTATTAGATTGAAGAGGATCTACTGTTCTTGTCAGTTTCCTAAGCAGAATTGAACTAAATATGGCCCTGTGTGTAGGAAGCACAGTTCTTTTGTTCTGAGCAAGCTCACTGTTCTGGCTCTATGGGAAACACAATAGAGTAGAAGAGTGCTCTTTTCTCAAAAGCAGAGTGTGTGTCTTGTAAGGCGAGCTAGTGTTTGTTTCCCAGTCCTAAATGGAGTTGAATAACATGCAGTTTTTGGTCCTACGAGCAAGAGTTGTTTTCTGGGAAGGAAAGTCACTATTGCGCTCCCATTGCCATACACAGAGCAAAAAGCACTGGCGTCTGTTCCCAGCAACTACAGTGTATTGGACTGCAGAGGAGCTACTGTTCTTGTCAGTTTCCTAAGCAGAGTTGAACTAGATATTGCCTGTGTGTAGGAAGCACAGTTCCTTTGTTCTGTGCAAGCTCACCGTTCTGGCACTATGGGAAACACAGTAGAGTGGAAGAGTGCTCTTTTCTCAAAAGCAGAGTGTGTTTCTTGTTAGGCGAGCTAGCGTTTGTTTCCCAGTCCTAAATGGAGTTGAATCACATGCAGTTTTTGGTCCTATGAGCAAGAGTTGTTTTCTGGTAAGAAGAGTCACTATTGCGCTCCCTTTGTCATACAAAGGGCAAATAGCACTGGCGTCTGTTTCCAGCATGTACAGTGTATTTGACTGAAGAGGATCTATTGTTCTTGTCAGTTTCCTAAGCAGAATTGAACTAAATATGGCCTGTGTGTGTAGGAAGCACAGTTCTTTTGTTCTGAGCAAGCTCACTGTTCTGGCTCTATGGGAAACACAGTAGAGTAGAAGAGTGCTCTTTTCTCAAAAGCAGAGTGTGTTTCTTGTAAGGCGAGCTAGCGTTTGTTTCCCAGTCTTAAATGGAGTTGAATCACATGCAATTTCTGGTCCTACGAGCAAGAGTTGTTTTCTGGTAAGAAGAGTCACTATTGTGCTCCCTTTGTCATACACAGGGCAAATAGCACTGGCGTCTGTTCCCAGCATGTACAGTGTATTGGACTGAAGAGGATCTACTGTTCTTGTCAGTTTCCTAAGCAGAATTGAACCTGACATGGCCGTGTGTGTAGGAAGAGACAGTTCTTTTGTTCTGAGCAAGCTCACTGCTCTGGCACTATGGGAAACACAGTAGAGTAGAACAGTGCTCTTTTCTCAAAAGCAGAGTGTGTTTCTTGTAAGGCGAGCTAGCGTTTGTTCCCCAGTCCTAAATGGAGTTGAATCTCATGCAGTTTTTGGTCCTACGAGCAAGAGTTGTTTTCTGGTAAGAAGAGTCACTATTGCGCTCCCATTGTCATACAAAGGGCAAACAGCACTGGTGTCTGTTCCCAGCATGTATAGTGTATTGGAGTGAAGAGGATCTACTGTTCTTGTCAGTTTCCTAAGCAGAATTGAACTAAATATGGCCCGTGTGTGTAGGAAGCACAGTTCTTTTGTTCTGAGCAAGCTCACTGTTCTGGCCCTTTAGGAAACACAGTAGAGTAGAAGAGTGCTCTTTTCTCAAAAGCCGAGTGTGTTTCTTGTAAGGCGAGCTAGCGTTTCTTTCCTAGTCCTAAATGGAGTTGAATCACATGCAGTTTTTGGTCTTATGAGCAAGAGTTTTTTTCTGGTAAGAAGAGTCACTATTGCGCTCCCATTGTCACACAAAGGGCAAATAGCACTGGTGTCTGTTCCCAGCATGTACAGTGTATTGGACTGAAGAGGATCTACTGTTCTTGTCAGTTTCCTAAGCAGAATTGAACTAAATATGGCCCGTGTCTGTAGGAAGCACAGTTCTTTGTTCTGGGCAAGCTGACTGTTCTGGCCCTATAGGAAACACCGTAGAGTAGAAGAGTGCTCTTTTCTCAAAAGCAGAGTGTGTTTCTTGTAAGGTGAGATAGCGTTTGTTTCCCATTCCTAAATGGAGTTGAATAACATGCAGTTTTTGGTCCTATGAGCAAGACTTTTTTCTGGTAAGGAAACTCACTGTTGCGCTCCCATTGCCATACACAGTGCAAAAAGCAGTGGAGTCTGCTCCCAGCAACTACAGTGTATTGGACTGAAGAGGAGATACTTTTCTTGTCAGTTTCCTAAGCAGAGTTGAACTAGATATGACCGGTGTGTGTAGGAAGCACAGTTCGTTTGTTCTGAGCAAGCTCACTGTTCTGGCACTATGGGAAACACAGTAGAGTAGAAGAGTGCTCTTTTCTCAAAAGCAGAGTGTGTTTCTTTTAAGGCAAGCTAGCGTTTGTTTCCCAGTCCTAAATGGAGTTGAATCCCATGCAGTTTTTGGTCCTACGAGCAAGAATTGTTTTCTGGTAAGAAAAGTCACTATTGTGTTCCCATTGCCATACACAGAGCAAATAGCTCTCGCGTCTGTTCCCAACAAGTGCAGTGTATTGGACTGAAGAGGAGCCACTGTTCTTGTCAGTTTCCTAAGCAGAGTTGAACTAGATATGGCCCCTGTTTGTAGGAAGCACAGTTCCTTTGTTCTGAGCAAGCTAACTGTTCTGGCACTATGGGAAACACAGTAGAGTAGAAGAGTGCTCTTTTCTCAAAAGCAGAGTGTGTTTCTTGTAAGGCGAGCTAGCGTTTGTTTCCCAGTCTTAAATGGAGTTGAATCCCATGCAGTTTTTAGTCCTACAAGCAAGAGTTGTTTTCTGGTAAGGAAAGTCACTATTGCGCTCCCATTGCCATACACAGAGCAAATAGCACTGGCGTCTGTTCCCAGCAACTACAGTGTATTGGACTGAAGAGTAGCTACTGTTCTTGTCAGTTTCCTAAGAAGAGTTCAGCTAGATATGGCCCGTGTATGTAGGAAGCACAGTTCTTTTGTTCTGAGCAAGCTCACTGTTCTGGCACTATGGGAAACACAGTAGAGTAGAAGAGTGCTCTTTTCTCAAAAGCAGAGTGTGTTTCTTGTAAGGCGAGCTAGCGTTTGTTTCCCAGTCCTAAATGGAGTTGAATCCCATGCAGTTTTTGGTCCTACGAGCAAGAGTTTTTTTCTGGTAAGGAAAGTCACTGTTGTGCTCCCAATGCCATACACAGTGCAAATAGCTCTCGCGACTATTCCCAGCAAGTACAGTGTATTGGACTGAAGAGGAGCTAGAGTTGTTGTCAGTTTCCTAAGCAGAGTTGAACTAGATATGGCCCGTGTGTGTAGGAAGCACAGTTCTTTTGTTCTGAGCAAGCTTACTCTTCGGACACCATAGGAAACACAGTAGAGCTGAAGAGTGCTCTTTTCTCAAAAGCAGAGTGTGTTTCTTGTAAGGCAAGCTAGCATTTGTTTCCCAGTCCTAAATGGAGTTGAATCACATGCAGTTTTTGGTCATATGAGCAAGAGTTTTTTTTTGGTAAGAAGAGTCACTATTGCCCTCCCATTGTCATACAAAGGGCAAATAGCACTGGTGTCTGTTCCCAGCATGTTCAGTGTATTGGACTGAAGAGGATGTACTGTTCCTGTCAGTTTCCTAAGCAGAATTGAACTAAATATGGCCCGTGTGTGTAGGAAGCACAGTTCTATTGTTCTGAGCAAGCTCACTGTTCTGGCCCTATAGGAAACACAGTAGAGTAGAAGAGTGCTCTTTTCTCAAAAGCAGAGTGTGTTTCTTGTAAGGCGAGATAGCGTTTGTTTCCCAGTCCTAAATGGAGTTTAATCACATGCAGTTTTTGGTCCTACGAGCAAGAGTTGTTTTCTGGTAAGGAAAGTCACTATTGCGCTCCCATTGCCATACATAGTGCAAATAGCACTGGCGTCTGTTCCCGGCAACTACAGTGTATTGGACTGAAGAGGAGCTACTGTTCTTGTCAGTTTCCTAAGCAGAGTTGAACTAGATATGGCCCGTGTGTGTAGGAAGCACAGTTCCTTTGTTCTGTGCAAGCTCACTGTTCTGGCACTATGGGAAACACAGTAGAGAAGAAGAGTGCTCTTTTCTCAAAAGCAGAGTGTGTTTCTTGTTAGGCGAGCTAGCGTTTGTTTCCCAGTCCTAAATGGAGTTGAATCACATGCAGTTTTTGGTCCTATGAGCAAGAGTTGTTTTCTGGTAAGAAGAGTCACTATTGCGCACCCATTGCCATAGACAGTGCAAATAGCACTCCCGTCTGTTCCCAGCAAATCCAGTGTATTGGACTGAAGAGGAGCTACTGTTCTTGTCAGTTTCCTAAGCAGAGTTGAAATAGATATGGCCCGTGTGTGTAGGAAGCACAGTTCTTTTGTTCTGAGCAAGCTCACTGTTCTGGCACTATGGGAAAAACAGTAGAGTAGAGGAGTGCTCTTTTCTCAAAAGCAGAGTGTGTTTCTTGTAAGGCGAGCTAGCGTTTGTTTCCCAGTCCTAAATGGAGTTGAATCCCATGCAGTTTTTGGTCCTACGAGCAAGAGTTGTTTTCTGGTAAGAAAAGTCACTATTGTGCTCCCATTGCCATACACAGAGCAAATAGCTCTCGCGTCTGTTCCCAGCAAGTGCAGTGTATTGGACTGAAGAGGAGCTACTGTTCCTGTCAGTTTCCTAAGCAGAGTTGAACTAGATATGGCCCCTGTTTGTAGGAAGCACAGTTCTTTTGTTCTGAGCAAGCTTACTGTTCGGACACCATAGGAAACACAGTAGAGCTGAAGAGTGCTCTTTTCTCAAAAGCAGAGTGTGTTTCTTGTAAGGCGAGCTAGCGTTTGTTTCCCAGTCCTAAATGGAGTTGAATCACATGCAGTTTTTGGTCATATGAGCAAGAGTTTTTTTTTTGGTAAGAAGAGTCACTATTGCCCTCCCATTTTCATACAAAGGGCAAATAGCACTGGTGTCTGTTCCCAGCATGTTCAGTGTATTGGACTGAAGAGGATCTACTGTTCCTGTCAGTTTCCTAAGCAGAATTGAACTAAATATGGCCCGTGTGTGTAGGAAGCACAGTTCTATTGTTCTGAGCAAGCTCACTGTTCTGGCCCTATAGGAAACACAGTAGAGTAGAAGAGTGCTCTTTGCTCAAAAGCAGAGTGTGTTTCTTGTAAGGCGAGATAGCGTTTGTTTCCCAGTCCTAAGTGGAGTTTAATCACATGCAGTTTTTGGTCCTACGAGCAAGAGTTGTTTTCTGGTAAGGAAAGTCACTATTGCGCACCCATTGCCATACACAGTGCAAATAGCAGTGGCGTCTATTCCCAGCAAGTACAGTGTATTGGACTGAAGAGGAGCTACTGTTCTTGTCAGTTTCCTAAGCAGAGTTGAACTAGATATGGCCCGTGTGTGTAGGAAGCACAGTTCTTTTGTTCTGAGCAAGCTTACTGTTCGGACCCCATAGGAAACACAGTAGAGTAGAGGAGTGCTCTTTTCTCAAAAGCAGAGTCTGTTTCTTGTAAGGCGAGCTGGCGTTTGTTTCCCAGTCCTAGATGTAGTTGAATCACATGCAGTTTTTGGTCCTATGAGCAAGAGTTTTTTTCTGGTAAGAAGAGTCACTATTGTGCTCCCATTGTCATACATAGGGTAAATAGCACTGGCGTCTGTTCCCAGCATGTACAGTGTATTGAACTGAAGAGGATCTACTGTTCTTGTCAGTTTCCTAAGCAGAATTGAACTAAATAAGGCCCGTGTGTTCAGGAAGCATAGTTCTTTTGTTCTGAGCAAGCTCACTGTTCTGGCCCTATAGGAAACACAGTAGAGTAGAAGAGTGCTCTTTTCTCAAAAGCAGAGTGTGTTTCTTGTAAGGCGAGCTAGCATTTGTTTCCCAGTCCTAAATGCAGTTAAATTACATGCAGTTTTTGGTCCTACGAGCAAGAGTTGTTTTCTGGTAAGGAAAGTCACTATTGCGCTTCCATTGCCATACACAGTGCAAATAGGTCTCGCGTCTGTTCCCAGCATGTACAGTGTATTGGACTGAAGAGGAGCTACTGTTCTTGTCAGTTTCCTAAGCATAGTTGAACTAGATATGGCCCGTGTGTGTAGGAAGCACAGTTCTTCTGGTCTGAGCAAGCTTACTGTTCGGACCCCATTGAAAACATAGTAGAGAAGAGCAGTGCTATTTTCTCAAAAGCAGAGTGTGTTTCTTGTAATGCGAGCTAGCATTTGTTTCCCAGTCCTAAATGGAGTTGAATCACATGCAGTTTTTTGTCCTATGAGCAAGAGTTGTTTTCTGGTGAGAAGAGTCACTATTGCGCTCCCTTTGTCATACAAAGAGCAAATAGCACTCGCGTCTGTTCCCAGCATGTACAGTGTATTTGACTGAAGAGGATCTACTGTTCTTGTCAGTTTCCTAAGCAGAATTGAACTAAATATGGCCCGTGTGTGTAGGAAGCACAGTTCTTTTGTTCTGAGCAAGCTCACTGTTCTGGCCCTATAGGAAACACAGTAGAGTAGAAGAGTGCTCTTTGCTCAAAAGCAGAGTGTGTTTCTTGTAAGGCGAGATAGCGTTTGTTTCCCAGTCCTAAATGGAGTTTAATCACATGCAGTTTTTGGTCCTACGAGCAAGAGTTGTTTTCTGGTAAGGAAAGTCACTATTGCGCTCCCATTGCCATACATAGTGCAAATAGCACTGGCGTCTGTTCCCAGCAACTACAGTGTATTGGACTGAAGAGGAGCTACTGTTCTTGTCAGTTTCCTAAGCAGAGTTGAACTAGATATGGCCCGTGTGTGTAGGAAGCACAGTTCCTTTGTTCTGTGCAAGCACACTGTTCTGGCACTATGGGAAACACAGTAGAGAAGAAGAGTGCTCTTTTCTCAAAAGCAGAGTGTGTTTCTTGTTAGGCGAGCTAGCGTTTGTTTCCCAGTCCTAAATGGAGTTGAATCACATGCAGTTTTTGGTCCTATGAGCAAGAGTTGTTTTCTGGTAAGAAGAGTCACTATTGCGCTCCCATTGCCATAGACAGTGCAAATAGCACTCCCGTCTGTTCCCAGCAAATCCAGTGTATTGGACTGAAGAGGAGCTACTGTTCTTGTCAGTTTCCTAAGCAGAGTTGAACTAGATATGGCCCGTGTGTGTAGGAAGCACAGTTCTTTTGTTCTGAGCAAGCTCACTGTTCGGACCCCATAGGAAACACAGTAGAGTAGAAGGGTGCTCTTTTCTCAAAAGCAGAGTGTGTTTCTTGTAAGGCGAGCTAGCGTTTGTTTCCCAGTCCTAAATGGAGTTGAATCACATGCAGTTTTTGGTCCGATGAGCAAGAGTTGTTTTCTGGTGAGAAGAGTCACTATTGTGCTCCCATTGTCATGCACAGGGCAAATAGCACTGGCGTCTGTTCCCAGCATGTACAGTGTATTGGACTGAGAGGAGCTACTGTTCTTGTCAGTTTCCTAAGCAGAGTTGAACTAGATATGGCCCTGTGTGTAGGAAGCACTTTTCTTTTGTTCTGAGCAAGCTCACTGTTCTGGCACTATGGGAAAAACAGTAGAGTAGAGGAGTGCTCTTTTCTCAAAAGCAGAGTGTGTTTCTTGTAGGCGAGCTAGCGTTTGTTTCCCAGTCCTAAATGGAGTTGAATCCCATGCAGTTTTTGGTCCTACGAGCAAGAGTTGTTTTCTGGTAAGAAAAGTCACTATTGTGCTCCCATTGCCATACACAGAGCAAATAGCTCTCGGGTCTGTTCCCAGAAAGTGCAGTGTATTGGACTGAAGAGGAGCTACTGTTCTTGTCAGTTTCCTAAGCAGAGTTGAACTAGATATGGCCCCTGTTTGTAGGAAGCACAGTTCTTTTGTTCTGAGCAAGCTTACTGTTCGGACACCATAGGAAACACAGTAGAGCTGAAGAGTGCTCTTTTCTCAAAAGCAGAGTGTGTTTCTTGTAAGGCGAGCTAGCGTTTGTTTCCCAGTCCTAAATGGAGTTGAATCACATGCAGTTTTTGGTCATATGAGCAAGAGTTTTTTTTTTGGTAAGAAGAGTCACTATTGCCCTCCCATTTTCATACAAAGGGCAAATAGCACTGGTGTCTGTTCCCAGCATGTTCAGTGTATTGGACTGAAGAGGATCTACTGTTCCTGTCAGTTTCCTAAGCAGAATTGAACTAAATATGGCCCGTGTGTGTAGGAAGCACAGTTCTATTGTTCTGAGCAAGCTCACTGTTCTGGCCCTATAGGAAACACAGTAGAGTAGAAGAGTGCTCTTTGCTCAAAAGCAGAGAGTGTTTCTTGTAAGGCGAGATAGCGTTTGTTTCCCAGTCCTAAGTGGAGTTTAATCACATGCAGTTTTTGGTCCTACGAGCAAGAGTTGTTTTCTGGTAAAGAAAGTCACTATTGCGCACCCATTGCCATACACAGTGCAAATAGCAGTGGCGTCTGTTCCCAGCAAGTACAGTGTATTGGACTGAAGAGGATCTACTGTTCTTGTCAGTTTCCTAAGCAGAGTTGAACTAGATATGGCCCGTGTGTGTAGGAAGCACAGTTCTTTTGTTCTGAGCAAGCTTACTGTTCGGACCCCATAGGAAACACAGTAGAGTAGAGGAGTGCTCTTTTCTCAAAAGCAGAGTCTGTTTCTTGTAAGGCGAGCTGGCGTTTGTTTCCCAGTCCTAGATGTAGTTGAATCACATGCAGTTTTTGGTCCTATGAGAAGAGGTGTTTTCTGGTAAGAAGAGTCACTATTGTGCTCCCATTGTCATACATAGGGTAAATAGCACTGGCGTCTGTTCCCAGCATGTACAGTGTATTGAACTGAAGAGGATCTACTGTTCTTGTCAGTTTCCTAAGCAGAATTGAACTAAATAAGGCCCGTGTGTTCAGGAAGCATAGTTCTTTTGTTCTGAGCAAGCTCACTGTTCTGGCCCTATAGGAAACACAGTAGAGTAGAAGAGTGCTCTTTTCTCAAAAGCAGAGTGTGTTTCTTGTAAGGCGAGCTAGCATTTGTTTCTCAGTCCTAAATGCAGTTAAATTACATGCAGTTTTTGTTCCTACGAGCAAGAGTTGTTTTCTGGTAAGGAAAGTCACTATTGCGCTTCCATTGCCATACACAGTGCAAATAGGTCTCGCGTCTGTTCCCAGCATGTACAGTGTATTGGACTGAAGCGGAGCTACTGTTCTTGTCAGTTTCCTAAGCATAGTTGAACTAGATATGGCCCGTATGTGTAGGAAGCACAGTTCTTCTGGTCTGAGCAAGCTTACTGTTCGGACCCCATTGAAAACATAGTAGAGAAGAGCAGTGCTCTTTTCTCAAAAGCAGAGTGTGTTTCTTGTAATGCGAGCTAGCATTTGTTTCCCAGTCCTAATGGAGTTGAATCACATGCAGTTTTTTGTCCTATGAGCAAGAGTTGTTTTCTGGTGAGAAGAGTCACTATTGCGCTCCCTTTGTCATACAAAGAGCAAATAGCACTCGCGTCTGTTCCCAGCATGTACAGTGTATTTGACTGAAGAGGATCTACTGTTCTTGTCAGTTTCCTAAGCAGAATTGAACTAAATATGGCCCGTGTGTGTAGGAAGCAAAGTTCTTTTGTTCTGAGCAAGCTCACTGTTCTGGCCCTATAGGAAACACAGTAGAGTAGAAGAGTGCTCTTTGCTCAAAAGCAGAGTGTGTTTCTTGTATGGCGAGCTAGTGTTTGTTTCCCAGTCCTAAATGGAGTTGAAT
The DNA here is from genome assembly GCF_949786415.1 of Peromyscus eremicus. Lineage (NCBI taxonomy): Eukaryota > Metazoa > Chordata > Mammalia > Rodentia > Cricetidae > Peromyscus > Peromyscus eremicus. The sequence continues at coordinate 49,736 of NW_026736769.1, read as the reverse complement.
CACATGCAGTTTTTGGTCCTATAAGCAAGAGTTGTTTTCTGGTAAGGCAAGTCACTATTTCCCTCCCATTGCCATACAAAGTGCAAATAGCACTCCCGTCTGTTCCCAGCAAGTCCAGTGTATTGGACTGAAGAGGAGCTACTGTTCTTGTCAGTTTCCTAAGCAGCATTGAACTAGATATGGCCCGTGTGTGTAGGAAGCACAGTTCTTTTGTTCTGAGCAAGCTCACTGTTCGGACCCCATTGGAAACACAGTAGAGTAGAAGAGTGCTCTTTTCTCAAAAGCAGAGTGTGTTTCTTGTAAGGCAAGCTAGCGTTTGTTTCCCAGTCCTAAATGGATTTGAATCACATGCAGTTTTTGGTCCTACGAGCAAGAGTTCTTTTCTGGTAAGAAGAGTCACTATTGTGCTCCCATTGTCATACACAGGGAAAATAGCACTGGCGTCTGTTTACAGCAACTACAGTGTATTGGACTGAAGAGGAGCTACTGTTCTTGTCAGTTTCCTAAGCAGAGTTGAAGTAGATATGTCCGGTGTGTGTAGGAAGCACAGTTCTTTTGTTCTGAGCAAGCTCACTGTTCTGGCACTATGGGAAACACAGTAGAGCAGAATTGTGCTCTTTTTTCAAAAGCAGAGTGTGTTTCTGGTAAGGCAAGCTAGCGTTTGTTTCCCAATCCTAAATGGAGTTGAATCACATGCAGTTTTTGGTCCTACGAGCAAAAGTTGTTTTCTGTAAGAAGAGTCACTATTGTGCTCCCATTGTCATACTCAGGGCAAATAGCACTGTCGTCTGTTTCCAGCAAGTACAGTGTATTGAACTGATGAGTATCTACTGTTCTTGTCAGTTTGCTAAGCAGAATTGACCTAGGTATGGCCCAGTGTGTAGGAAGCACAGTTCTTTTGTTCTGAGCAAGCTCACTGTTCTGGCACTATGGGAAACACAGTAGAGTAGAAGAGTGCTCTTTTCTCAAAAGCAGAGTGTGTTTCTTGTATGATGAGCTAGCGTTTGTTTCCCAGTCCTAAATGGAGTTGAATCACATGCAGTTTTTGGTCATACGAGCAAGAGTTGTTTTCTGGTAAGGAAAGTCACTATTGCGCTCCCATTGCCATACACAGTGCAAATAGCAGTGGCGTCTGTTCTCAGCAACTACAGTGTATTGGACTGAAGGAGGTACTGTTCTTGTCAGTTTCCTAAACAGAGTTGAAGTAGATAATACCGGTGTGTGTAGGAAGCACAGTTCTTTTGTTCTGAGCAAGCTCACTGTTCTGGCACTATGGGAAACACAGTAGAGTAGAATTGTGCTCTTTTCTCAAAAGCAGAGTGTGTTTCTTGTAAGGCGAGCTAGCGTTTGTTTCCAAGTCCTAAATGGAGTTGAATCACATGCAGTTTTTGGTCCTACGAGCAAGAGTTGTTTTCTGTAAGAAGAGTCACTATTGTGCTCCCATTGTCATACTCAGGGCAAATAGCACTGGCGTCTGTTTCCAGCAAGTACAGTGTATTGAACTGAAGATGATCTACTGCTCTTGTCAGTTTGCTAAGCAGAATTGAACTAGGTATGGCCCTGTGTGTAGGAAGCACAGTTCTTTTGTTCTGAGCAAGCTCACTGTTCTGGCATTATGGGAACCACAGTAGAGTAGAAGAGTGCTCCTTTCTCAAAAGCTGACTGTGTTTCTTGTATGGCGAGCTAGCGTTTGGTTCCCATTTCCTAAATGGAGTTGAATCACATGCAGTTTTTGGTCCTACGATCAAGAGTTGTTTTCTGGTAAGGAAAGTCACTATTGCGCCCTCATTGCCATACACAGTGCACATAGCTCTCGCGTCTGTTCCCATCAAGTACAGTGTATTGGACTGAAGAGGAGCTAGTGTCCTTGTCAGTTTCCTAAGCAGAGTTGAACTAGATATGGCCCGTGTGTGTAGGAAGCACAGTTCTTTTGTTCTGAGCAAGCTCACTGTTTTGACCCTATAGGAAACACAGTAGAGTAGAAGAGTGCTCTTTTCTCAAAAGCAGAGTGTGTTACTTGTAAGGCAAGCTAGTGTTTGTTTCCCAGTCCTAAATGGAGTTGAATCACATGCAGTTTTTGGTCCTATGACCAAGAGTTGTTTTCTGTAAGAAGAGTCACTATTGTGCTCCCATTGTCATACTCAGGGCAAATAGCACTGGCGTCTGTTTCCAGCAAGTACAGTGTATTGAACTGAAGAGGATCTACTGTTCTTGTCAGTTTGCTAAGCAGAATTGAACTAGGTATGGCCCTGTGTGTAGGAAGCACAGATCTTTTGTTCTGAGCAAGCTCACTGTTCTGGCACTATGGGAAACACAGTAGAGTAGAAGAGTGCTCTTTTCTCAAAAGCAGAGTGTGTTTCTTGTAAGGCGAGCTAGCGTTTGTTTCCCAGTCCTAAATGGAGTTGAATCCCATGCAGTTTTTGGTCCTACGAGCAAGAGATGTTTTCTGGTAAGAAAAGATACTATTGCGCTCCCATTGCCATACACAGTGCAAATAGCAGTGGCGTCTGTTCCCAGCAACTACAGTGTATTGGACTGAAGAGGAGCTACGGTTCTTGTCAGTTTCCTAAGCAGAGTTGAACTAGATATGGCTGGTGTGTGCAGGAAGCACAGTTCTTTTGTTCTGAGCAAGCTCACTGTTCTGGCACTATGTTCCTACACTATGGGAAACACAGTAGAGTAGAATTGTGCTCTTTTCTCAAAAGCAGAGTGTGTTTCTTGTAAGGCGAGCTAGCATTTGTATCCCAGTCTTAATGGAGTTGAATCCCATGCAGTTTTTGATCCTACGAGCAAGAAATGTTTTCTGGTAAGAAGAGTCACTATTGCGCTCCCATTGTCATACAAAGGGCAAATAGCTCTCGCGTCTGTTCCCAGCATGTACAGTGTATTGGACTGAAGAGGATCTACTGTTCTTGTCAGTTTCCTAAGCAGAATTGAACTAAATATGGCCCGTGTGTGTAGGAAGCACAGTTCTTTTGTTCTGAGCAAGCACACTGTTCTGGCCCTATAGGAAACACAGTAGAGTAGAAGAGTGCTCTTTTCTCAAAAGCAGAGTGTGTTTCTTGTAAGGCGAGATAGCATTTGTTTCCCAGTCCCAAGTGGAGTTGAATCACATGCAGTTTTTCGTCCTACGAGCAAGAGTTGTTTTCTGGTAAGGAAAGTCACTATTGTGCTCCCATTGCCATACACAGTGCAATTAGCAGTGGCGTCTGTTCCCAGCAACTACAGTGTATTAGACTGAAGAGGAGCTACTGTTCTTCTCAGTTTCCTAAGCAAAGTTTAACTAGATATGGCCGGTGTGTGTAGGAAGCACAGTTCTTTTGTTCTGTGCAAGCTCACTGTTCTGGCACTATGGGAAACACAGTAGAGTAGAATTGTGCTCTTTTCTCAAAAGCAGAGTGTACTTCTTGTAAGGTGAGCTAGCGTTTGTTTCCCAGTCCTAAATGGAGTTGAATTACATGCAGTTTTTGGTCCTTCGAGCAAGAATTGTTTTCTGGTAAAGAAAGTCACTATTGCGCTCCCATTGCCATATACAGTGCAAATAGCTCTCGCGTCTGTTCCCAGCAAGTACAGTGTATTGGACTGAAGAGAATCTACTGTTCTTGTCAGTTTCCTAAGCAGAGTTGAACTAGATATGGCCCGTGTGTGTAGGAAGCACAGTTCTTCTGTTCTGAGCAAGCTCACTGTTCAGACACCATAGGAAACACAGTAGAGTAGAAGAGTGCTCTTTTCTCAAAAGCAGAAAGTGTTTCTTGTAAGGCGAGCTAGCGTTTTTCCCAGTCCTAAGTGGAGTTGAATCACATGCAGTTTCTGGTCCTATGAGCAAGAGATGTTTTCTGGTAAGAAGAATCGCTATTGCGCTCCCATTGTCATACATAGGGCAAAAAGCACTGGCGTCTGTTCCCAGCATGTACAGTGTATTGGACTGAAGAGGATCTACTGTTCTTGTCAGTTATCTAAGCAGAATTGAACTAAATATGGCCCGTGTGTGTAGGAAGCACAGTTCTTTTGTTCTGAGCAAGCTCACTGTTCTGACCCTATAGGAAACACAGAAGAGTAGAAGTGTGCTCTTTTCTCAAAAGCAGAGTGTGTTTCTTGTAAGGCAAGCTAGCGTTTGTTTCCCAGTCCTAAATGGAGTTGAATCACGTGCAGTTTTTGGTCCTACGAGCAAGAGTTGTTTTCTGGTAAGAAGAGTCACTATTGTGCTCCCATTGTCATACTCAGGGCAAATAGCACTGGCTTCTGTTTCCAGAAAGTACAGGGTATTGGACTGAAGAGAGTCTACTGTTCTTGTCAGTTTCCTAAGCAGAATTGAACTAGGTATGGCCCGTGTGTGTAGGAAGCAAAGCTCTTTTGTTCTGAGCAAGCTCACTGTTTGGACACCATAGGAAACACAGTAGAGTAGAAGAGTGCTCTTTTCTCAAAAGCAGAGTGTGTTTCTTTTAAGGCGAGCTAGCGTTTTTTTCCCAGTCCTAAATGGAGTTGCATACCATGCAGTTTCTGGTCCTAAGAGCAAGAGTTGTTTTCTGGTAAGGAAAGTCACTATTGAGCTCCCATTGCCATACACAGTGCAAATAGCTCTCGAGTCTGTTCCCAGCAACTACAGTGTATTGGACTGAAGAGGAGCTACTGTTCTTGTCAGTTTCCTAAGCAGAGTTGAACTAGATATGGCCCGTGTGTGTAAGAAGCACAGTTCTTTTGTTCTGAGCAAGCTCACTGTTCTGACCCTAAAGGAAACACAGTAGAGTAGAAGAGTGCTCTTTTCTCAAAAGCTGAGTGTGTTTCTTGGAAGGCGAGCTAGCGTTTGTTTCCCAGTCCTAAATGGAGTTGAATCACATGCAGTTTTTGGTCCTAAGTGCAAGAGTTGTTTTCTGTAAGAAGAGTAACTATTGTGCTCCCATTGTCATACTCAGGGCAAATAGCACTGGCATCTATTTCCAGCAAGTACAGTGTATTGAACTGAAGAGGATCTACTGTTCTTGTCAGTTTGCTAATCAGAATTGAACTAGGTATGGCATTGTGTGTAGGAAGCACAGTTTTTTGTTCTGAGCAAGCTCACTGTTCTGGCACTATGGGAAACACAGTAGAGTAGAAGAGTGCTCCTTTCTCAAAAGCTGACTGTGTTTCTTGTAAGGCGAGCTAGCGTTTGTTTCCAAGTCCCAAATGGAGTTGAATCACATGCAGTTTCTGGTCCTACGAGCAAGAATTGTTTTCTGGTAAGGAAAGTCACTATTGTGCTCCCATTGCCATACACAGTGCAAATAGCTCTCGCATCTGTTCCCAGCAAGTACAGTGTATTGGACTGAAGAGGAGCTACTGTTCTTGTCAGTTTTCTAAGCAGAGTTGAACTAGATATGGCCTGTGTGTGTAGGAAGCACAGTTCTTTGTTCTGAGCAAGCTCACTGTTCAGACACCATAGGAAACACTGTAGAGTAGAAGAGTGCTCTTTTCTCAAAAGCAGAAAGTGTTTCTTGTAAGGCGAGTTAGCGTTTGTTTCCCAGTCCTAAATGGAGTTGAATCACATGCAGTTTCTGGTCCTACGAGCAAGAGATGTTTTCTGGTAAGAAGAGTCACTATTGCGCTCTCATTGTCATACACAGGGCAAAAAGCACTGGCGTCTGTTCCCAGCATGTACAGTGTATTGGACTGAAGAGGAGCTACTGTTCTTGTCAGTTTCCTAAGCAGAATTGAACTAAATATGGCCCGTGTGTGTAGGAAGCACAGTTCTTTTGTTCTGAACAAGCTCACTGTTCTGGCCCTATAGGAAACATTGTAGAGTAGAAGAGTGCTCTTTTCTCAAAAGCAGAGTGTGTTTCTTGTAAGGCGAGCTAGCGTTTGTTTCCCAGTCCTAAATGGAGTTGAATACCATGCAGTTTCTGGTCCTACGAGCAAGAGTTGTTTTCTGGTAAAGAAAGTCACTATTGCGCTCCCATTGCCATATACAGTGCAAATAGCTCTCGCGTCTGTTCACAGGAAGTACAGTGTTTTGGACTGAAGAGAATCTACGGTTCTTGTCAGTTTCCTAAGCAGAGTTGAACTAGATATGGCCCCTGTGTGTAGGAAGCACAGTTCTTTTGTTCTGAGCAAGCTCACTGTTCAGACACCATAGGAAACACAGTAGAGTAGAAGAGTGCTCTTTTCTCAGAAGCAGAAAGTGTTTCTTGTAAGGCGAGCTAGCGTTTGTTTCCCAGTCCTAAATGGAGTTGCATACCATGCAGTTTCTGGTCCTAAGAGCAAGAGTTGTTTTCTGGTAAGGAAAGTCACTATTGAGCTCCCATTGCCATACACAGTGCAAATAGCTCTCGCGTCTCTTCCCAGCAAGTACAGTGTATTGGACTGAAGAGGAGCTACTGTTCTTGTCAGTTTCCTAAGCAGAGTTGAACTAGATATGGCCCGTGTGTGTAGGAAGCACAGTTCTTTTGTTCTGAGCAAGCTCACTATTCAGCCAACATAGGAAACACAGTAGAGTAGAAGAGTGCTCTTTTCTCAAAAGCAGAGTGTGTTTCTTGTAAGGCGAGCTAGCGTTTGTTTCCCAGTCCTAAATGGAGTTGCATCACATGCAGTTTTTGGTCCGACGAGCAAGAGTTGTTTTCTGGTAAGAAGAGTCACTATTGTGCTCCCATTGTCATACTCAGGGCAAATAGCACTGGCGTCTGTTTCCAGCAAGTACAGGGTATTCGACTGAAAAGAATCTACTGTTCTTGTCAGTTTCCTAAGCAGAATTGAACTAGGTATTGCCGTGTGTGTAGGAAGCACAGCTCTTTTGTTCTGAGCAAGCTCAATGTTTGGACCACATAGGAAACACAGTAGAGTAGAAGAGTGCTCTTTTCTCAAAAGCAGAGTGTGTTTCTTGTAAGGCAAGCTAGCGTTTGTTTCCCAGTCCTAAATGGAGTTGAATACCATGCAATTTCTGGTCCTATGAGCAAGAGTTGTTTTCTGGTAAAGAAAGTCACTATTGCGCTCCCATTGCCATATACAGTGCAAATAGCTCTCGCGTCTGTTCCCAGCAAGTACAGTGTATTGGACTGAAGAGAATCTACTGTTCTTGTCAGTTTCCTAAGCAGACTTGAACTAGATATGGCCCGTGTGTGTAGGAAGCACAGTTCTTTAGTTCTGAGCAAGCTCACTGTTCAGACACCATAGGAAACACAGTAGAGTAGAAGAGTGCTCTTTTCTCAAAAGCAGAAAGTGTTTCTTGTAAGGCGAGCTGGCGTTTTTCCCAGTCCTAAGTGGAGTTGAATCACATGCAGTTTCTGGTCCTATGAGCAAGAGATGTTTTCTGGTAAGAAGAATCGCTATTGCGCTCCCATTGTCATACACAGGGCAAAAAGCACTGGCGTCTGTTCCCAGCATGTACAGTGTATTGGACTGAAGAGGATCTACTGTTCTTGTCAGTTATCTAAGCAGAATTGAACTAAATATGGCCTGTGTGTGTAGGAAGCACAGTTCTTTTGTTCTGAGCAAGCTCACTGTTCTGACCCTATAGGAAACACAGTAGAGGAGAAGTGTGCTCTTTTCTCAAAAGCAGAGTGTGTTTCTTGTAAGGCAAGCTAGCGTTTGTTTTCCAGTCCTAAATGGAGTTGAATCACATGCAGTTTTTGGTCCTACGAGCAAGAGTTGTTTTCTGGTAAGAAGAGTCACTATTGTGCTCCCATTGTCATACTCAGGGCAAATAGCACTGGCTTCTGTTTCCAGCAAGTAAAAGGTATTGGACTGAAGAGAATCTACTGTTCTTGTCAGTTTCCTAAGCAGAATTGAACTAGGTATGGCCTGTGTGTGTAGGAAGCAAAGCTCTTTTGTTCTGAGCAAGCTCACTGTTTGGACACCATAGGAAACACAGTAGAGTAGAAGAGTGCTCTTTTCTCAAAAGCAGAGTGTGTTTCTTGTAAGGCGAGCTAGCGTTTGTTTCCCAGTCCTAAATGGAGTTGCATACCAAGCAGTTTCTGGTCCTAAGAGCAAGAGTTGTTTTCTGGTAAAGAAAGTCACTATTGAGCTCCCATTGCCATACACAGTGCAAATAGCTCTCGCATCTGTTCCCAGCAACTACAGTGTATTGGACTGAAGAGGAGCTACTGTTCTTGTCAGTTTCCTAAGCAGAGTTGAACTAGATATGGCCCGTGTGTGTAGGAAGCACAGTTCTTTTGTTCTGAGCAAGCTCACTGTTCTGACCCTATAGGAAACACAGTAGAGTAGAAGAGTGCTCTTTTCTCAAAAGCAGAGTGTGTTTCTTGGAAGGCGAGCTAGCGTTTGTTTCCCAGTCCTAAATGGAGTTGAATCACATGCAGTTTTTGGTCCTATGAGCAAGAGTTGTTTTCTGTAAGAAGAGTAACTATTGTGTTCCCATTGTCATACTCAGGGCAAATAGCACTGGCATCTATTTCCAGCAAGTACAGTGTATTGAACTGAAGAGGATCTACTGTTCTTGTCAGTTTGCTAATCAGAATTGAACTAGGTATGGCCCTGTGTGTAGGAAGCACAGTTTTTTGTTCTGAGCAAGCTCACTGTTCTGGCACTATGGGAAACACAGTAGAGTAGTAGAGTGCTCCTTTCTCAAAAGCTGACTGTGTTTCTTGTAAGGCGAGCTAGCGTTTGTTTCCAAGTCCAAAATGGAGTTGAATCACATGCAGTTTCTGGTCCTACGAGCAAGAATTGTTTTCTAGTAAGGAAAGTCACTATTGTGCTCCCATTGCCATACACAGTGCAAATAGCTCTCGCATCTGTTCCCAGCAAGTACAGTGTATTGGACTGAAGAGGAGCTACTGTTCTTGTCAGTTTTCTAAGCAGAGTTGAACTAGATATGGCCTGTGTGTGTAGGAAGCACAGTTCTTTGTTCTGAGCAAGCTCACTGTTCAGACACCATAGGAAACACTGTAGAGTAGATGAGTGCTCTTTTCTCAAAAGCAGAAAGTGTTTCTTGTAAGGCGAGTTAGCGTTTGTTTCCCAGTCCTAAATGGAGTTGAATCACATGCAGTTTCTGGTCCTACGAGCAAGAGATGTTTTCTGGTACGAAGAGTCACTATTGTGCTCTCATTGTCATACACAGGGCAAAAAGCACTGGCGTCTGTTCCCAGCATGTACAGTGTATTGGACTGAAGAGGAGCTACTGTTCTAGTCAGTTTCCTAAGCAGAATTGAACTAGATATGGCCCGTGTGTGCAGGAAGCACAGTTCTTTTGTTCTGATCAAGCTCACTGTTCTGGCCCTATAGGAAACATTGTAGAGTAGAAGAGTGCTCTTTTCTCAAAAGCAGAGTGTGTTTCTTGTAAGGCGAGCTAGCGTTTGTTTCCCAGTCCTAAATGGAGTGGAATACCATGCAGTTTCTGGTCCTACGAGCAAGAGTTGTTTTCTGGTAAAGAAAGTCACTATTGCGCTCCCATTGCCATATACAGTGCAAATATCTCTCGCGTCTGTTCACAGGAAGTACAGTGTATTGGACTGAAGAGAATCTACTGTTCTTGTCAGTTTCCTAAGCAGAGTTGAACTAGATATGGTCCGTGTGTGTAGGAAGCACAGTTCTTTTGTTCTGAGCAAGCTCACTGTTCAGACACCATAGGAAACACAGTAGAGTAGAAGAGTGCTCTTTTCTCAGAAGCAGAAAGTGTTTCTTGTAAGGCAAGCTAGTGTTTGTTTCCAAGTCCTAAATGGAGTTGAATAACATGCAGTTTCTGGTCCTAAGAGCAAGAGTTGTTTTCTGGTAAGGAAAGTCACTATTGAGCTCCCATTGCCATACACAGTGCAAATAGCTCTCGCGTCTGTTCCCAGCAAGTACAGTGTATTGGACTGAAGAGGAGCTACTGTTCTTGTCAGTTTCCTAAGCAGAGTTGAACTAGATATGGCCCGTGTGTGTAGGAAGCACAGTTCTTTTGTTCTGAGCAAGCTCACTATTCAGCCACCATAGGAAACACAGTAGAGTAGAAGAGTGCTCTTTTCTCAAAAGCAGAGTGTGTTTCTTGTAAGGCGAGCTAGCGTTTGTTTCCCAGTCCTAAGTGGAGTTGAATCACATGCAGTTTTTGGTCCGACGAGCAAGAGTTTTTTTCTGGTAAGAAGAGTCACTATTGTGCTCCCATTGTCATACTCAGGGCAAATAGCACTGGCGTCTGTTTCCAGCAAGTACAGGGTATTCGACTGAAAAGAATCTACTGTTCTTGTCAGTTTCCTAAGCAGAATTGAACTAGGTATTGCCGTGTGTGTAGGAAGCACAGCTCTTTTGTTCTGAGCAAGCTCAATGTTTGGACCACATAGGAAACACAGTAGATAGAAGAGTGCTCTTTTCTCAAAAGCAGAGTGTGTTTCTTGTAAGGCAAGCTAGCGTTTGTTTCCCAGTCCTAAATGGAGTTGAATACCATGCAGTTTCTGGTCCTACGAGCAAGAGTTGTTTCCTGGTAAAGAAAGTCACTATTGCGCTCCTATTGCCATATACAGTGCAAATAGCTCTCGCGTCTGTTCCCAGCAAGTACAGTGTATTGGACTGAAGAGAATCTACTGTTCTTGTCAGTTTCCTAAGCAGAGTTGAACTAGATATGGCCCGTGTGTGTAGGAAGCACAGTTCTTTTGTTCTGAGCAAGCTCACTGTTCAGACACCGTAGGAAACACAGTAGAGTAGAAGAGTGCTCTTTTCTCAAAAGCAGAAAGTGTTTCTTGTAAGGCGAGCTAGCGTTTTTCCCAGTCCTAAGTGGAGTTGAATCACATGCAGTTTCTGGTCCTATGAGCAAGAGATGTTTTCTGGTAAGAAGAATCGCTATTGCGCTCCCATTGCCATACACATTGCAAATAGCTCTCGCATCTGTTCCCAGCAACTACAGTGTATTGGACTGAAGAGGAGCTACTGTTCTTGTCAGTTTCCTAAGCAGAGTTGAACTAGATATGGCCCGTGTGTGTAGGAAGCACAGTTCTTTTGTTCTGAGCAAGCTCACTGTTCTGACCCTATAGGAAACACAGTAGAGTAGAAGAGTGCTCTTTTCTCAAAAGCAGAGTGTGTTTCTTGGAAGGCGAGCTAGCGTTTGTTTCCCACTCCTAAATGGAGTTGAATCACATGCAGTTTTTGGTCCTATGAGCAAGAGTTGTTTTCTGTAAGAAGAGTAACTATTGTGCTCCCATTGTCATACTCAGGGCAAATAGCACTGGCATCTATTTCCAGCAAGTACAGTGTATTGAACTGAAGAGGATCTACTGTTCTTGTCAGTTTGCTAAGCAGAATTGAACTAGGTATGGCCCTGTGTGTAGGAAGCACAGTTTTTTGTTCTGAGCAAGCTCACTGTTCTGGCACTATGGGAAACACAGTAGAGTAGAAGAGTGCTCCTTTCTCAAAAGCTGACTGTGTTTCTTGTAAGGCGAGCTAGCGTTTTTCCCAGTCCTAAGTGGAGTTGAATCACATGCAGTTTCTGGTCCTATGAGCAAGAGATGTTTTCTGGTAAGAAGAATCGCTATTGCGCTCCCATTGTCATACACAGGGCAAAAAGCACTGGCGTCTGTTCCCAGCATGTACAGTGTATTGGACTGAAGAGGAGCTACTGTTCTTGTCAGTTATCTAAGCAGAATTGAACTAAATATGGCCTGTGTGTGTAGGAAGCACAGTTCTTTTGTTCTGAGCAAGCTCACTGTTCTGACCCTATAGGAAACACAGTAGAGTAGAAGAGTGCTCTTTCCTCAAAAGCAGAGTGTGTTTCTTGTAAGGCGAGCTAGCGTTTGTTTCCCAGTCCTAAATGGACTTGAATCACATGCAGTTTTTGGTCCTACGAGCAAGAGTTGTTTTCTGTAAGAAGAGTAACTATTGTGCTCCCATTGTCATAGTCAGGGCAAATAGCACTGGCATCTATTTCCAGCAAGTACAGTGTATTGAACTGAAGAGGATCTACTGTTCTTGTCAGTTTGCTAATCAGAATTGAACTAGGTATGGCCCTGTGTGTAGGAAGCACAGTTCTTTTATTCTGAGCAAGCTCACTGTTCTGGCACTATGGGAAACACAGTAGAGTAGAAGAGTGCTCCTTTCTCAAAAGCTGACTGTGTTTCTTGTAAGGCGAGCTAGCGTTTGTTTCCAAGTCCAAAATGGAGTTGAATCACATGCAGTTTCTGGTCCTACGAGCAAGAATTGTTTTCTGGTAAGGAAAGTCACTATTGCGCTCCCATTGCCATACATAGTGCAAATAGCTCTCGTGTCTGTTCCCAGCAAGTACCGTGTATTGGACTGAAGAGGAGCTACTGTTCTTGTCAGTTTCCTAAGAAGAGTTGAACTAGATATGGCCCGTGTGTGTAGGAAGCACATTTCTCTTGTTCTGAGCAAGCTCACTGTTCTGGCACTATGGGAAACACAGTAGAGTAGTTGAGTGCTCTTTTCGAAAAAGCAGAGTGTGTTTCTTGTAAGGGAAGCTAGCGTTTGTTTCCCAGTCCTATTTGGAGTTGAATCACATGCAGTTTTTGGTCATACGAGCAAGAGTTGTTTTCTGGTAAGGAAAGTCACTATTGCGCTCCCATTGCCATACACAGTGCAAATAGCTCTCGCGTCTGTTCCCAGCAAGTACAGTGTATTGGATTGAAGAGGAGCTACTGTTCTTGTCAGTTTCCTAAGCAGTGTTGAACTAGATATGGCCCGTGTGTGTAGGAAGCACAGTTCTTTTGTTCTGAGCAATCTCACTGTTCAGACACCATAGGAAACACAGTAGAGTAGAAGAGTGCTCTTTTCTCAAAAGCAGAGGATGTTTCTTGTAAGGCGAGCTAGCGTTTGTTTCCCAGTCCTAAATGGAGATGAATCACATGCAGTTTTTGGTCCTACGAGCAAGAGTTGTTTTCTGGTAAGGAAAGTCACTATTGCGCTCCCATTGCCATACACAGTGCAAATAGCTCTCGCGTCTGTTCCCAGCAAGTACAGTGTATTGGACTGAAGAGGAGCTACTGTTCTTGTCAGTTTCCTAAGCAGAGTTGAACTAGATATGGCCCGTGAGTGTAGGAAGCACAGTTCTTTTGTTCTGAGCAAGCTCACTGTTCTTGCACTATGGGAAACACAGTAGAGTAAAAGAGTGCTCTTTTCTCAAAAGCAGAGTGTGTTTCTTGTAAGGCGAGTTAGCGTTTGTTTCCCAGTCCTAAATGGAGTTGAATCACATGCAGTTTTTGGTCCTACGACCAAGAGTTTTTTTCTGGTAAGGAAAGTCACTATTGCGCTCCCATTGCCATACATAGTGCAAATAGCTCTCGTGTCTGTTCCCAGCAAGTACCGTGTGTTGGACTGAAGAGGAGCTACTGTTCTTGTCAGTTTTTTAAGAAGAGTTGAACTAGATATGGCCCGTGTGTGTAGGAAGCACAGTTCTTTTGTTCTGAGCAAGCTCACTGTTCAGACACCATAGGAAACACAGTAGAGTAGAAGAGTGCTCTTTTCTCAAAAGCAGAAAGTGTTTCTTGTAAGGCGAGCTAGCGTTTGTTTACCAGTCCTAAATGGAGTTGAATCACATGCAGTTTCTGGTCCTATGAGCAAGAGTTGTTTTCTGGTAAGAAGAGTCACTATTGTGCTCCCATTGTCATACACAGGGCAAATAGCCCTGGCGTCTGATTCGAGCAAGTACAGGGTATTGGACTGAAGAGAATCTACGGTTCTTGTCAGTTTCCTAAGTAGAATTGAACTAGATATGGCCCGTGTGTGTAGGAAGCACAGCTCTTTTGTTCTGAGCAAGCTCAATGTTTGGACCCCATAGGAAACACAGTAGAGAAGAAGAGTGCTCTTTTCTCAAAAGCAGAGTGTGTTTCTTGTAAGGCGAGCTAGCGTTTGTTTCCCAGTCCTAAATGGAGTTGAATACCATGCAGTTTCTGGTCCTACGAGCAAGAGTTGTTTTCTGGTAAGGAAAGTCACTATTGAGCTCCCATTGCCATACACAGTGCAAATAGCTCTCGCGTCTGTTCCCAGCAAGTACAGTGTATTGGACTGAAGAGGAGCTACTGTTCTTGTCAGTTTCCTAAGCAGAGTTGAACTAGATATGGCCGGTGTGTGTAGGAAGCACAGTTCTTTTGTTCTGAGCAAGCTCACTGTTCAGACACCATAGGAAACACAGTAGAGTAGAAGAGTGCTCTTTTCTCAAAAGCAGAAAGTGTTTCTTGTAAGGCGAGCTAGCGTTTGTTTCCCAGTCCTAAATGGAGTTGAATACCACGCAGTTTCTGGTCCTATGAGCAAGAGATGTTTTCTGGTAAGAAGAGTCACTATTGCGCTCCCGTTGTCATACACAGGGCAAAAAGCACTGGCGTCTGTTCCCAGCATGTACAGTGTATTGGACTGAAGAGGAGCTACTGTTCTTGTCAGTTTCCTAAGCACAGTTGAACTAGATATGGCACGTGTGTGTAGGAACCACAGTTCTTTTGTTCTGAGCAAGCTCACTGTTCTGGCCCTATAGGGAAAACAGTAGAGTAGAAGAATGCTCATTTCTCAAAAGCAGAGTGTCTTTCTTTTAAGGCGAGTTTGTGTTTGTTTCCCAGTCCTACATGGAGTTGAATCCCATGCAGTTTCTGGTCCTATGAGCAAGAGATATTTTCTGGTAAAAAGAGTCACTATTGAGAACCCATTGCTATACACAGTGCAAATAGCACTCGCGTCTGTTCCCAGCAAGTACAGTGTATTGGACTGAAGAGGAGCTACTGTTCTTGTCAGTTTCCTAAGCAGAATTGAACTAGATATGGCCCGTGTGTGTAGGAAGCACAGTTCTTTTGTTCTGAGCAAGCTCACTGTTCAGACCACATAGGAAACACAGTAGAGTAGAAGAGTGCTCTTTTCTCAAAGGCAGAGCGTGTTTCTTGTAAGGCAAGCTAGTGTTTGTTTCCCAGTCCTAAATGGAGTTGAATCACATGCAGATTCTGGTCCTATAAGCAAGAGTTGTTTTCTGGTAAGATGAGTCACTATTGCGCTCCCATTGTCATACACAGGGCAAATAGCACTGGCGTCTGTTCCCAGCATGTACAGTGTATTGGGCTGAAGAGGTTGTACTGTTCTTGTTAGTTTCCTAAGCAGAATTGAACTAGATATGGCCGTGTGTGTAAGAAGCACAGTTCTTTTGTTCTGAGCAAGCTCACTGTTCTGGCACTATGGGAAACACAGTAGAGTAGAAGAGTGGTCTCTTCTCAAAAGTAGAGTGTGTTTTTTGTATGGCAAGCTAGCGTTTGTTTCCCAGTCCTAAATGGAGTTGAATCACATGCAGTTTTTGGTCATATGAGCAAGAATTGTTTTCTGGTAAGGAAAGAAATTATTGCGCTCCCATTGCCATACACAGTGCAAATAGCTCTCGGGTGTGTTCCCAGCAAGTGCAGTGTATTGGACTGAAGAGGAGCTACTGTTCTTGTCAGTTTCCTAAGCAGAGTTGAACTAGATATGGCCTGTGTGTGTAGGAAACACTTTTCTTTTGTTCTGAGCAAGCTCACTGTTCTGGCATTATGGGAAACACAGTAGAGTAGAAGAGTGCTCTTTTCTCAAAAGCAGAGTGTGGTTCTTGTAAGGCTAGATAGCGTTTGTTTCCCAGTCCTAAATGGAGTTGAATCACATGCAGTTTCTGGTCCTACGAGCAAGAGTTTTTTTCTGGTAAGAAGAGTCACTATTGCGTTCCCATTGTCATAAACAGGGCCAATCGCATTGGGGTCTGTTCCCAGCATGTACAGTGTATTGGGCTGAAGAGGTTGTACTGTTCTTGTTAGTTTCCTAAGCAGAATTGAACTAAATATGGCCCATGGGTGTAGGAAGCACAGGTCTTTTGTTCTGAGCAAGCTCACTTTTCTGACCCTATAGGAAAGACAGTAGAGTAGAAGAGTGCTCTTTTCTCAAAAGCAGAGTGTGTTTCTTGTAAGGCGAGCTAGCGTTTGTTTCCAAGTCCTAAATGGAGTTGAATCACATGCAGTTTTTGGTCCTACGAGCAAGAGTTGTTTTCTGGTAAGGAAAGTCACTATTGCGCTCCCATTGCCATACACAGTGCAAATTGCACACGCGTCTGTTCCCATCAAGTACAGTGTATTGGACTGAAGAGGAGCCACTGTTCTTGTCAGTTTCATAAGCAGAGTTGAACTAGATATGGCCCGTGTGTGTAGGAAGCACAGTTCTTTTGTTCTGAGCAAGCTCACTGTTCAGACACCATAGGAAACACAGTAGAGTAGAAGAGTGCTCTTTTCTCAAAAGCAGAGAGTGTTTCTTGTAAGGCGAGCTAGTGTTTGTTTCCCAGTCCTAAATGGAGTTGAATCACATGCAGTTTTTGGTCCTACGAGCAAGAATTGTTTTCTGGTAAGGAAAGAAATTATTGCGCTCCCATTGCCATACACAGGGCAAATAGCCCTGGCGTCTGTTTACAGCAAGTACAGTGTATTGGACTGAAGAGGATGTACTGTTCTTGTCAGTTTCCTAAGCAGAATTGAACTAAATATGGCCCGTGTGTGTAGGAAGCACAGTTCTTTTGTTCTGAGCAAGCTCACTGTTCTGGCCCTATATGAAACACAGTAGAGTAGAAGAGTGCTCTTTGCTCCAAAGCAGAGTGTGTTTCTTGTAAGGCGAGCTAGCGTTTGTTTCCCAGTCCTAAATGGAGTTGAATCCCATGCAGTTTTTGGTCCTATGAGCAAGAGTTGTTTTCTGGTAAGGTAAGTCACTATTGCGCTCCCTTTGCCATACACAGTGCAAATAGCAATCGCGTCTGTTCCCAGCAAGTACAGTGTATTTCACTGAAGAGGAGCTACTGTTCTTGTCAGTTTCCTAAGCAGTGTTGAACTAGATATGGCCCGTGAGTGTAGGAAGCACAGTTCTTTTGTTCTGAGCAAGCTCGCTGTTCTTGCACTATGGGAAACACAGTAGAGTAAAAGAGTGCTCTTTTCTCAAAAGCAGAGTGTGTTTCTTGTAAGGCGAGTTAGCGTTTGTTTCCCAGTCCTAAATGGAGTTGAATCACATGCAGTTTTTGGTCCTACGACCAAGAGTTTTTTTCTGGAAAGAAGAGTCACTATTGCGCTCCCATTGTCATACAAAGGGCAAATAGCACTCGCGTCTGTTTCCAGCAAGTACAGTGTATTGGACTGAAGAGGAGCTACTGTTCTTGTCAGTTTCCTAAGCACAGTTGAACTAGATATGGCACGTGTGTGTAGGAAGCACAGTTCTTTTGTTCTGAACAAGCTCACTGTTCTGGCCCTATACGAAAAACAATAGAGTAGAAGAATGCTCATTTCTCAGAAGCAGAGTGTGTTTCTTTTAAGGCAAGTTAGTGTTTGTTTCCCAGTCCTACATGGAGTTGAATCCCATATAGTTTCTGATCCAACGAGCAAGAGTTATATTCCGGTAAAAAGAGTCACTATTGAGAACCCATTGCCATACACATTGCAAATAGCACTGGCGACTGTTTCCAGAAAGTACAGTGTATTGGACTGAAGAGGAGCTACTGTTCTTGTCAGTTTCCTAAGCAGTGTTGAAATAGATATGGCCCGTGTGTGTAGAAAGCACAGTTCTTTTGTTCTGAGCAAGCTCACTGCTCTGGTTCCATAGAAAACACAGTAGAGTAGAAGAGTGCTCTTGTCTCAAAAGCAGACTGTGTTTTTTGTAAGGCGAGTTACTGTTTGTTTCCCAGTCCTACATAAAGTTGGATCCCATGAAGTTTCTGGTCCTACGAGCAAGAGTTATTTTCTGGTAAAAAGCGTCACTATTGCGCTCCCATTGCCATACACAGTTCAAATAGCACTGTCGTCTGTTCCCAGCAAGTACAGTGTATTGGACTGAAGAGTAGCTACTGTCTTGTCAGTTTCCTAAGCAGAATTGAACTAAATATGGCCCGTGTGTGTAGAAAGCACAGTTCTTTCGTTCTGAGCAAGCTCACTGTTCTGGCACTATGGGAAACACAGTAGAGTAGAAGAGTGCTCTTTTCTCAAAAGCAGAGTGTGTTTCTAGTAAGGCGAGTTACTGTTTGTTTCCCAGTCCTACATGGAGTTGAATCCCATGCAGTTTCTGGTCCTACAAGCAAGAGTTATTTTCTGGTAAAAAGAGTCACTATTGCGCTCCCATTCTCATACACAGGGCAAATAGCACTGGTGTCTGTTCCCAGCAAGTACATTGTATTGGATTGAAGAGGATCTACTGTTCTTGTCAGTTTCCTAAGCAGAATTGAACTAGATATGGCCGTGTGTTTAGGAAGCACAGTTCTTTCGTTCTGAGCAAGCTCACTGTTCTGGCACTATGGGAAACACAGTAGAGTAGAAGAGTGCTCTCTTCTCAAAAGTAGAGTGTGTTTCTTGTAAGGCGAGCTAGCGTTTGTTTCCCAGTCCTAAATGGAGTTGAATCCCATGCAGTTTCTGGTCCTACGAGCAAGAGTTGTTTTCTCTTAAGAAGAGTCACTATTGCGCTCCCATTGTCATACACAGGGCAAATAGCACTCGTGTCTGTTCCCAGCAAGTACAGTGTATTGGACTGAAGAGGAGCTACTGTTCTTGTCAGTTTCCTAAGCAGAGTTGAACTAGATATGGCCCCTGTGTGTAGGAAGCACAGTTCTTTGTTGTGAGCAAGCTCACTGTTCGGACCCCATAGGAAACACCGTAGAGTAGAAGAGTGCTCTTTTCTCAAAAGCAGAGTGTGTTTCTTGTAAGGCGGCTAGCGTTTGTTTCCCAATCTTAAATGGAGCTGAATCACATGCAGTTTCTGGTCCTACGAGCAAGAGATGTTTTCTGGTAAGATGAGTCACTATTGCGCTCCCATTGTCATACACAGGTTAAATAGCACTGGGGTCTGTTCCCAGCATGTACAGTGTATTAGACTGAAGAGCATCTACTGTTCTTGTCAGTTTCCTAAGCAGAATTGAACTAGATATGGCCTGTGTGTAGGAAGCACAGTTCTTTTGTTCTGAGCAAGCTCACTGTTCTGGCACTAATGGAAACACAGTAGAGTAGAAGAGTGCTCGATTCTCAAACGCAGAGTGTGTTTCTTGTAAGGCAAGCTAGCGTTTGTTTCCCAGTCCTAAATGGAGTTGAATCCCATGCAGTTTCTGGTCCTACGAGCAAGAGTTGTTTTCTCTTAAGAAGAGTCACTATTGCGCTCCCATTGTCATACACAGGGCAAATAGCACTCGTGTCTGTTCCCAGCAAGTACAGTGTATTGGACTGAAGAGGAGCTACTGTTCTTGTCAGTTTCCTAAGCAGAGTTGAACTAGATATGGCCTGCGTGTGTAGGAAACACATTTCTTTTGTTCTGATCAAGCTCACTGTTCTGGCATTATGGGAAACACAGTAGAGTAGAAGAGTGCTCTTTTCTCAAAAGCAGAGTGTGGTTCTTGTAAGGCGAGCTAGCGTTTGTTTCCCAGTCCTAAATGGAGTTGAATCACATGCAGTTTCTGGTCCTACGAGCAAGAGTTTTTTTCTGGTAAGAAGAGTCACTATTGCGCTCCCATTGCCATACACAGGGCAAATAGCACTGGCGTCTGTTTACAGCAAGTACAGTGTATTGGACTGAAGAGGAGCTACTGTTCTTGTCAGTTTCCTAAAAAGAGTTGAACTAGATATGGCCCGTGTGTGTAGGAAGCACATTTCTCTTGTTCTGAGCAAGCTCACTGTTCTGGCACTATGGGAAACACAGTAGAGTAGAAGAGTGCTCTTTTCTCAAAAGCAGAGAGTGTTTCTTGTAAGGCGAGCTAGTGTTTGTTTCCCAGTCCTAAATGGAGTTGAATCACATGCAGTTTTTGGTCCTACGAGCAAGAATTGTTTTCTGGTAAGGAAAGTCACTATTGCGCTCCCATTGCCATACATAGTGCAAATAGCTCTCGTGTCTGTTCCCAGCAAGTACCGTGTATTGGACTGAAGAGGAGCTACTGTTCTTGTCAGTTTCCTAAGAAGAGTTGAACTAGATATGGCCCGTGTGTGTAGGAAGCACATTTCTCTTGTTCTGAGCAAGCTCACTGTTCTGGCACTATGGGAAACACAGTAGAGTAGAAGAGTGCTCTTTTCTCAAAAGCAGAGTGTGGTTCTTGTAAGGCGAGATAGCGTTTGTTTCCCAGTCCTAAATGGAGTTGAATCACATGCAGTTTTTGGTCATACGAGCAAGAGTTGTTTTCTGGTAAGGAAAGTCACTATTGCGCTCCCATTGCCATACACAGTAAAAATAGCTCTCGCATCTGTTCCCAGCAAGTACAGTGTATTGGATTGAAGAGGAGCTACTGTTCTTTTCAGTTTCCTAAGCAGTGTTGAACTAGATATGGCCCGTGTGTGTATGAAGCACAGTTCTTTTGTTCTGAGCAATCTCACTGTTCAGACACCATAGGAAACACAGTAGAATAGAAGAGTGCTCTTTTCTCAAAAGCAGAGAATGTTTCTTGTAAGGCGAGCTAGCGTTTGTTTCCCAGTCCTAAATGGAGTTGAATCACATGCAGTTTTTGGTCCTACGAGCAAGAGTTGTTTTCTGGTAAGGAAAGTCACTATTGCGCTCCCAATGCCATACACAGTGCAAATAGCTCTTGCGTCTTCCCAGCAAGTACAGTGTATTGGACGGAAGAGGAGCTACTGTTCTTGTCAGTTTCTTAAACAGAGTTGAACTAGACAGGGCCCATGTGTGTAGGAAGCACAGTTCTTTTGTTCTGAGCAAGCTCACTGTTCTGGCACTATAGGAAACACAGTAGAGTAGAAGAGTGCTCTTTTCTCAAAAGCAGAGTGTGTTTCTTGTAAGGCGAGCTAGCGTTTGTTTCCCAGTCCTAAATGGAGTTGAATCACATGCAGTTTCTGGTCCTATGAGCAAGAGTTGTTTTCTGGTAAGAAGAGTCACTATTGTGCTCCCATTGTCATACACAGGGCAAATAGCACTGGCGTCTGATTCGAGCAAGTACAGGGTATTTGACTGAAGAGAATCTACGGTTCTTGTCAGTTTCCTAAGTAGAATTGACCTAGGTATGGCCCGTGTGTGTAGGAAGCACAGCTCTTTTGTTCTGAGCAAGCTCAATGTTTGGAACCCATAGGAAACACAGTAGAGTAGAAGAGTGCTCTTTTCTCAAAAGCAGAGTGTGTTTCTTGTAAGGCGAGCTAGCGTTTGTTTCCCAGTCCTAAATGGAGTTGAATACCATGCAGTTTCTGGTCCTACGAGCAAGAGTTGTTTTCTTGTAAGGAAAGTCACTATTGAGCTCCCATTGCCATACACAGTGCAAATAGCTCTCGTGTCTGTTCCCAGCAAGTACAGTGTATTGGACTGAAGAGGAGCTACTGCTCTTGTCAGTTTCCTAAGCAGAGTTGAACTAGATATGGCTGGTGTGTGTAGGAAGCACAGTTCTTTTGTTCTGAGCAAGCTCACTGTTCAGACACCATAGGAAACACAGTAGAGTAGAAGAGTGCTCTTTTCTCAAAAGCAGAAAGTGTTTCTTGTAAGGCGAGCTAGCGTTTGTTTCCCAGTCCTAAATGGAGTTGAATACCACGCAGTTTCTGGTCCTATGAGCAAGAGATGTTTTCTGGTAAGAAGAGTCACTATTGTGCTCCCGTTGTCATACAAAGGGCAAAAAGCACTGGCATCTGTTCCCAGCATGTACAGTGTATTGGACTGAAGAGGAGCTACTGTTCTTGTCAGTTTCCTAAGCAGAGTTGAACTAGATATGCCCCGTGTGTGTAGGAAGCACAGTTCTTTTGTTCTGAGCAAGCTCACTGTTCAGACACCATAGGAAACACAGTAGAGTAGAAGAGTGCTCTTTCCTCAAAAGCAGAGTGTGTTTCTTGTAAGGCGAGCTAGCGTTTGTTTCCCAGTCCTAAATGGAGTTGAAACACATGCAGTTTCTGGTCCTACGAGCTAGAGTTGTTTTCTGGAAAGAAGAGTCACTATTGCGCTCCCATTGTCATACACAGGGCAAATAGCACTCGTGTCTGTTCCCAGCTGGTACAGTGTATTGGACTGAAGAAGAGCTCCTGTTCTTGTCAGTTTCCTAAGCACAGTTGAACTAGATATGGCACGTGTTTGTAGGAACCACAGTTCTTTTGTTCTGAGCAAGCTCACTGTTCTGACCCTATAAGGAAAACAGTAGAGTAGAAGAATGCTCATTTCTCAAAAACAGAGTGTGTTTCTTTTAAGACGAGTTTGTGTTTGTTTCCCAGTCCTACATGGAGTTGAATCCCATGCAGTTTCTGGTCCTATGAGCAAGAGATATTTTCTGGTAAAAAGAGTCACTATTGAGAACCCATTGCCATACACAGTGCAAATAGCACTCGCGTCTGTTCCCAGCAAGTACAGTGTATTGGACTGAAGAGGAGCTACTGTTCTTGTCAGTTTCCTAAGCAGAATTGAACTAGATATGGCCCGTGTGTGTAGGAAGCACAGTTCTTTTGTTCTGAGCAAGTTCACTGTTCAGACCACATAGGAAACACAGTAGAGTAGAAGAGTGCTCTTTTCTCAAAGGCAGAGCGTGTTTCTTGTAAGGCAAGCTAGTGTTTGTTTCCCAGTCCTAAATGGAGTTGAATCACATGCAGATTCTGGTCCTATAAGCAAGAGTTTTTTTCTGGTAAGATGAGTCACTATTGTGCTCCCATTGTCATACACAGGGCAAATAGCACTGGCGTCTGTTCCCAGCAAGTACATTGTACTGGACTGAAGAGGATCTACTGCTCTTGTCAGTTTCCTAAGCAGAATTGAACTAGATATGGCCGTGTGTGTTAGAAGCACAGTTCTTTTTTTCTGAGCAAGCTCACTGTTCTGGCACTATGGGAAACACAGTAGAGTAGAAGAGTGCTCTCTTCTCAAAAGTAGAGTATGTTTTTTGTATGGCGAGCTAGCGTTTGTTTCCCAGTCCTAAGTGGAGTTGAATCACATGCAGTTTTTGGTCCTACGAGCAAGAGTTGTTTTCTGGTAAGAAGAGTCACTATTGTGCTCCCATTGTCATACTCAGGGCAAATAGCACTGGCTTCTGTTTCCAGCAAGTAAAAGGTATTGGACTGAAGAGAATCTACTGTTCTTGTCAGTTTCCTAAGCAGAATTGAACTAGGTATGGCCCGTGTGTGTAGGAAGCAAAGCTCTTTTGTTCTCAGCAAGCTCACTGTTTGGACACCATAGGAAACACAGTAGAGTAGAAGAGTGCTCTTTTCTCAAAAGCAGAGTGTGTTTCTTGTAAGGCGAGCTAGCGTTTGTTTCCCAGTCCTAAATGGAGTTGCATACCATGCAGTTTCTGGTCCTAAGAGCAAGAGTTGTTTTCTGGTAAAGAAAGTCACTATTGAGCTCCCATTGCCATACACATTGCAAATAGCTCTCGCATCTGTTCCCAGCAACTACAGTGTATTGGACTGAAGAGGAGCTACTGTTCTTGTCAGTTTCCTAAGCAGAGTTGAACTAGATATGGCCCGTGTGTGTAGGAAGCACAGTTCTTTTGTTCTGAGCAAGCTCACTGTTCTGACCCTATAGGAAACACAGTAGAGTAGAAGAGTGCTCTTTTCTCAAAAGCAGAGTGTGTTTCTTGGAAGGCGAGCTAGCGTTTGTTTCCCACTCCTAAATGGAGTTGAATCACATGCAGTTTTTGGTCCTATGAGCAAGAGTTGTTTTCTGTAAGAAGAGTAACTATTGTGCTCCCATTGTCATACTCAGGGCAAATAGCACTGGCATCTATTTCCAGCAAGTACAGTGTATTGAACTGAAGAGGATCTACTGTTCTTGTCAGTTTGCTAAGCAGAATTGAACTAGGTATGGCCCTGTGTGTAGGAAGCACAGTTTTTTGTTCTGAGCAAGCTCACTGTTCTGGCACTATGGGAAACACAGTAGAGTAGAAGAGTGCTCCTTTCTCAAAAGCTGACTGTGTTTCTTGTAAGGCGAGCTAGCGTTTGTTTCCCAGTCCTAAATGGAGTTGAATCACATGCAGTTTCTGGTCCTACGAGCAAGAATTGTTTTCTGGTAAGGAAAGTCACTATTGTGCTCCCATTGCCATACACAGTGCAAATAGCTCTCGCATCTGTTCCCAGCAAGTACAGTGTATTGGACTGAAGAGGAGCTACTGTTCTTGTCAGTTTCCTAAGCAGAGTTGAACTAGATATGGCCTGTGTGTGTAGGAAGCACAGTTCTTTGTTCTGAGCAAGCTCACTGTTCAGACACCATAGGAAACACTGTAGAGTAGAAGAGTGCTCTTTTCTCAAAAGCAGAAAGTGTTTCTTGTAAGGCGAGTTAGCGTTTGTTTCCCAGTCCAAATGGAGTTGAATCACATGCAGTTTCTGGTCCTACAAGCAAGAGATGTTTTCTGGAAAGAAGAGTCACTATTGCGCTCTCATTGTCATACACAGGGCAAAAAGCACTGGCGTCTGTTCCCAGCATGTACAGTGTATTGGACTGAAGAGGAGCTACTGTTCTTGTCAGTTTCCTAAGCAGAATTGAACTAAATATGGCCCATGTGTGTAGGAAGCACAGTTCTTTTGTTCTGAACAAGCTCACTGTTCTGGCCCTATAGGAAACATTGTAGAGTAGAAGAGTGCTCTTTTCTCAAAAGCAGAGTGTGTTTCTTGTAAGGCGAGCTAGCGTTTGTTTCCCAGTCCTAAATGGAGTGGAATACCATGCAGTTTCTGGTCCTACGAGCAAGAGTTGTTTTCTGGTAAAGAAAGTCACTATTGCGCTCCCATTGCCATATACAGTGCAAATAGCTCTCGTGTCTGTTCACAGCAAGTACAGTGTATTGGACTGAAGAGAATCTACTGTTCTTGTCAGTTTCCTAAGCAGAGTTGAACTAGATATGGCCCGTGTGTGTAGGAAGCACAGTTCTTTTGTTCTGAGCAAGCTCACTGTTCAGACACCATAGGAAACACAGTAGAGTAGAAGAGTGCGCTTTTCTCAGAAGCAGAAAGTGTTTCTTGTAAGGCGAGCTAGCGTTTGTTTCCCAGTCCTAAATGGAGTTGCATACCATGCAGTTTCTGGTCCTAAGAGCAAGAGTTGTTTTCTGGTAAGGAAAGTCACTATTGAGCTCCCATTGCCATACACAGTGAAAATAGCTCTCGCGTCTGTTCCCAGCAAGTACAGTGTATTGGACTGAAGAGGAGCTACTGTTCTTGTCAGTTTCCTAAGCAGAGTTCAACTAGATATGGCCCGTGTGTGTAGGAATCACAGTTCCTTTGTTCTGAGCAAGCTCACTGTTCAGACACCATAGGAAACACAGTAGAGTAGAAGAGTGCTCTTTTCTCAAAAGCAGAAAGTGTTTCTTGGAAGGCGAGCTAGCGTTTGTTTCCCAGTCCTAAGTGGAGTTGAATCACATGCAGTTTCTGGTCCTATGAGCAGAGATGTTTTCTGATAAGAAGAGTCACTATTGCGCTCCCATTTGCATACTATGGGCAAATAGCACTGGCGTCTGTTTCCAGCAAGTACAGGATATTGGACTGAAGAGAATCTACTGTTCTTGTCAGTTTCCTAAGCAGAATTGAACTAGGTATGGCCCGTGTGTGTAGGAAGCACAGCTCTTTGGTTCTGAGCAAGCTCACTGTTCAGACACCATAGGAAACACAGTAGAGTAGAAGAGTGCTCTTTTCTCAAAAGCAGAAAGTGTTTTTTGTAAGGCGAGCTAGCGTTTGTTTCCCAGTCCTAAATGGAGTTGAATCACATGCAGTTTCTGGTCCTACCAGCAAGAGATGTTTTCTGGTAAGAAGAGTCACTATTGCGCTCCCATTGTCATATACAGGGCAAAAAGCACTGGCGTCTGTTCCCAGCATGTACAGTGTATTAGACTGAAGTGCATCTACTGTTCTTGTCTGTTTCCTAAGCAGAATTGAACTAAATATGGCCCGTGTGTGTAGGAAGCACAGTTCTTTTGTTCTGAGCAAGCTCACTGTTCTGGCCCTATAGGAAACACAGTAGAGTACAAGAGTGCTCTTTTCTCAAAAGCAGAGTGTGTTTCTTGTAAGGCAAGCTAGCGTTTGTTTCCAAGTCCTAAATGGAGTTGAATAACATGCAGTTTCTGAGCCTAGGAGCAACAGTTGTTTTCTGGTAAGGAAAGTCACTATTGAGCCCCCATTGCCATACACAGTGCAAATAGCTCTCGCGTCTGTTCCCAGCAAGTACAGTGTATTGGACTGAAGAGGAGCTACTGTTCTTGTCAGTTTCCTAAGCAGAGTTGAACTAGATATGGCCCGTGTGTGTAGGAAGCACAGTTCTTTTGTTCTGAGCAAGCTTACTCTTCGGACACCATAGGAAACACAGTAGAGCTGAAGAGTGCTCTTTTCTCAAAAGCAGAGTGTGTTTCTTGTAAGGCGAGCTAGCGTTTGTTTCCCAGTCCTAAATGGAGTTGAATCACATGCAGTTTTTGGTCCGACGAGCAAGAGTTTTTTTCTGGTAAGAAGAGTACCTATTGTGCTCCCATTGTCATAATCAAGGCAAATAGCACTGGCGTCTGTTTCCAGCAAGTACAGGGTATTGGATTGAAAAGAATCTACTGTTCTTGTCAGTTTCCTAAGCAGAATTGAACTAGGTATGGCCGTGTGTGTAGGAAGCACAGCTCTTTTGTTCTGAGCAAGCTCAATGTTTGGACCCCATAGGAAACACAGTAGAGTAGAAGAGTGCTCTTTTCTCAAAAGCAGAGTGTGTTTCTTGTAAGGCGAGCTAGCGTTGGTTTCCCAGTCCTAAATGGAGTTGAATACCATGCAGTTTCTGGTCCTACGACCAAGAGTTGTTTTCTGGTAAAGAAAGTCACTATTGCGCTCCCATTGCCATATACAGTGCAAATAGCTCTCGCGTCTGTTCCCAGCAAGTACAGTGTATTGGACTGAAGAGAATCTACTGTTCTTGTCAGTTTCCTAAGCAGAGTTGAAGTAGATATGGCCCGTGTGTGTAGGAAGCACAGTTCTTTTGTTCTGAGCAAGCTCACTGTTCAGACACCATAGGAAACACAGTAGAGTAGAAGAGTGCTCTTTTCTCAAAAGCAGAAAGTGTTTCTTGTAAGGCGAGCTAGCGTTTGTTTCCCAGTCCTAAGTGGAGTTGAATCACATGCAGTTTTTGGTCCTACGAGCAAGAGTTGTTTTCTGGTAAGAAGAGTCACTATTGTGCTCCCATTGTCATACTCAGGGCAAATAGCACTGGCTTCTGTTTCCAGCAAGTACAGGGTATTGGACTGAAGAGAATCTACTGTTCTTGTCAGTTTCCTAAGCAGAATTGAACTAGGTATGGCCCGTGTGTGTAGGAAGCAAAGCTCTTTTGTTCTGAGCAAGCTCACTGTTTGGACACCATAGGAAACACAGTAGAGTAGAAGAGTGCTCTTTTCTCAAAAGCAGAGTGTGTTTCTTGTAAGGCGAGCTAGCGTTTGTTTCCCAGTCCTAAATGGAGTTGCATACCATGCAGTTTCTGGTCCTAAGAGCAAGAGTTGTTTTCTGGTAAGGAAAGTCACTATTGAGCTCCCATTGCCATACACAGTGCAAATAGCTCTCGTGTCTGTTCCCAGCAACTCCAGTGTATTGGACTGAAGAGGAGCTACTGTTCTTGTCAGTTTCCTAAGCAGAGTTGAACTAGATATGGCCCGTGTGTAGGAAGCACAGTTCTTTTGTTCTGAGCAAGCTCACTGTTCTGACCCTATAGGAAACACAGTAGAGTAGAAGAGTGCTCTTTTCTCAAAAGCAGAGTGTGTTTCTTGGAAGGCGAGCTAGCGTTTGTTTCCCACTCCTAAATGGAGTTGAATCACATGCAGTTTTTGGTCCTACGAGCAAGAGTTGTTTTCTTTAAGAAGAATAACTATTGTGCTCCCATTGTCATACTCAGGGCAAATAGCACTGGCATCTATTTCCAGCAAGTACAGTGTATTGAACTGAAGAGGATCTACTGTTCTTGTCAGTTTGCTAAGCAGAATTGAACCAGGTATGGCCCTGTGTGTAGGAAGCACAGTTTTTTGTTCTGAGCAAGCCCACTGTTCTGGCACTATGGGAAACACAGTAGAGTAGAAGAGTGCTCCTTTCTCAAAAGCTGACTGTGTTTCTTGTAAGGCGAGCTAGCGTTTGTTTCCAAGTCCCAAATGGAGTTGAATCACATGCAGTTTCTGGTCCTACGAGCAAGAATTGTTTTCTGGTAAGGAAAGTCACTATTGTGCTCCCATTGCCATACACAGTGCAAATAGCTCTCGCATCTGTTCCCAGCAAGTACAGTGTATTGGACTGAAGAGGAGCTACTGTTCTTGTCAGTTTTCTAAGCAGAGTTGAACTAGATATGGCCTGTGTGTGTAGGAAGCACAGTTCTTTGTTCTGAGCAAGCTCACTGTTCAGACACCATAGGAAACACTGTAGAGTAGAAGAGTGCTCTTTTCTCAAAAGCAGAAAGTGTTTCTTGTAAGGCAAGTTAGCGTTTGATTCCCAGTCCTAAATGGAGTTGAATCACATGCAGTTTCTGGTCCTACGAGCAAGAGATGTTTTCTGGTAAGAAGAGTCACTATTTTGCTCTCATTGTCTTACACAGGGCAAAAAGCACTGGCGTCTGTTCCCAGCATGTACAGTGTATTGGACTGAAGAGGAGCTACTGTTCTTGTCAGTTTCCTAAGCAGAATTGAACTAAATATGGCCCGTGTGTGTAGGAAGCACAGTTCTTTTGTTCTGAGCAAGCTCACTATTCAGCCAACATAGGAAACACAGTAGAGTAGAAGAGTGCTCTTTTCTCAAAAGCAGAGTGTGTTTCTTGTAAGGCAAGCTAGCGTTTGTTTCCCAGTCCTAAATGGAGTTGAATACCATGCAGTTTCTGGTCCTACGAGCAAGAGTTGTTTTCTGGTAAAGAAAGTCACTATTGTGCTCCCATTGCCATATACAGTGCAAATAGCTCTCGCGTCTGTTCCCAGCAAGTACAGTGTATTGGACTGAAGAGAATCTACTGTTCTTGTCAGTTTCCTAAGCAGAGTTGAACTAGATATGGCCCGTGTGTGTAGGAAGCACAGTTCTTTAGTTCTGAGCAAGCTCACTGTTCAGACACCATAGGAAACAGAGTAGAGTAGAAGAGTGCTCTTTTCTCAAAAGCAGAAAGTGTTTCTTGTAAGGCGAGCTGGCGTTTTTCCCAGTCCTAAGTGGAGTTGAATCACATGCAGTTTCTGGTCCTATGAGCAAGAGATGTGTTCTGGTAAGAAGAATCGCTATTGCGCTCCCATTGTCATACACAGGGCAAAAAGCACTGGCGTCTGTTCCAAGCATGTGCAGTGTATTGGACTGAAGAGGATCTACTGTTCTTGTCAGTTATCTAAGCAGAATTGAACTAAATATGGCCTGTGTGTGTAGGAAGCACAGTTCTTTTGTTCTGAGCAAGCTCACTGTTCTGACCCTATAGGAAACACAGTAGAGTAGAAGTGTGCTCTTTTCTCAAAAGCAGAGTGTGTTTCTTGTAAGGCAAGCTAGCGTTTGTTTCCCAGTCCTAAATGGAGTTGAATCACATGCAGTTTTTGGTCCTACGAGCAAGAGTTGTTTTCTGGTAAGAAGAGTCACTATTGTGCTCCCATTGTCATACTCAGCGCAAATAGCACTGGCTTCTGTTTCCAGCAAGTAAAAGGTATTGGACTGAAGAGAATCTACTGTTCTTGTCAGTTTCCTAAGCAGAATTGAACTAGGTATGGCCCGTGTGTGTAGGAAGCAAAGCTCTTTTGTTCTGAGCAAGCTCACTGTTTGGACACCATAGGAAACACAGTAGAGTAGAAGAGTGCTCTTTTCTCAAAAGCAGAGTGTGTTTCTTGTAAGGCGAGCTAGCGTTTGTTTCCCAGTCCTAAATGGAGTTGCATACCAAACAGTTTCTGGTCCTAAGAGCAAGAGTTGTTTTCTGGTAAAGAAAGTCACTATTGAGCTCCCATTGCCATACACAGTGCAAATAGCTCTCGCATCTGTTCCCAGCAACTATAGTGTATTGGAGTGAAGAGGAGCTACTGTTCTTGTCAGTTTCCTAAGCAGAATTGAACTAGGTATGGCCCGTGTGTGTAGGAAGCAAAGCTCTTTTGTTCTGAGCAAGCTCACTATTCAGCCACCATAGGAAACACAGTAGAGTAGAAGAGTGCTCTTTTCTCAAAAGCAGAGTGTGTTTCTTGTAAGGCGAGCTAGCGTTTGTTTCCCAGTCCTAAATGGAGTTGAATCACATGCAGTTTTTGGTCCGACGAGCAAGAGTTGTTTTCTGGTAAGAAGAGTCACTATTGTGCTCCCATTGTCATACTCAGGGCAAATAGCACTGGCGTCTGTTTCCAGCATGTAAAAGGTATTGGACTGAAGAGAATCTACTGTTCTTGTCAGTTTCCTAAGCAGAATTGAACTAGGTATGGCCCGTGTGTGTAGGAAGCAAAGCTCTTTTGTTCTGAGCAAGCTCACTGTTTGGACACCATAGGAAACACAGTAGAGTAGAAGAGTGCTCTTTTCTCAAAAGCAGAGTGTGTTTCTTGTAAGGCGAGCTAGCGTTTGTTTCCCAGTCCTAAATGGAGTTGCATACCAAGTAGTTTCTGGTCCTAAGAGCAAGAGTTGTTTTCTGGTAAAGAAAGTCACTATTGAGCTCCCATTGCCATACACAGTGCAAATAGCTCTCGCATCTGTTCCCAGCAACTACAGTGTATTGGACTGAAGAGGAGCTACTGTTCTTGTCAGTTTCCTAAGCAGAGTTGAACTAGATATGGCCCGTGTGTGTAGGAAGCACAGTTCTTTTGTTCTGAGCAAGCTCACTGTTCTGACCCTATAGGAAACACAGTAGAGTAGAAGAGTGCTCTTTTCTCAAAAGCAGAGTGTGTTTCTTGGAAGGCGAGCTAGCGTTTGTTTCCCACTCCTAAATGGAGTTGAATCACATGCAGTTTTTGGTCCTATGAGCAAGAGTTGTTTTCTGTAAGAAGAGTAACTATTGTGCTCCCATTGTCATACTCAGGGCAAATAGCACTGGCATCTATTTCCAGTAAGTACAGTGTATTGAACTGAAGAGGATCTACTGTTCTTGTCAGTTTGCTAATCAGAATTGAACTAGGTATGGCCCTGTGTGTAGGAAGCACAGTTCTTTTGTTCTGAGCAAGCTCACTGTTCTGGCACTATGGGAAACACAGTAGAGTAGAAGAGTGCTCCTTTCTCAAAAGCTGACTGTGTTTCTTGTAAGGCGAGCTAGCGTTTGTTTCCAAGTCCAAAATGGAGTTGAATCACATGCAGTTTCTGGTCCTACGAGCAAGAATTGTTTTCTGGTAAGGAAAGTCACTATTGTGCTCCCATTGCCATACACAGTGCAAATAGCTCTCGCATCTGTTCCCAGCAAGTACAGTGTATTGGACTGAAGAGGAGCTACTGTTCTTGTCAGTTTTCTAAGCAGAGTTGAACTAGATATGGCCTGTGTGTGTAGGAAGCACAGTTCTTTGTTCTGAGCAAGCTCACTGTTCAGACACCATAGGAAACACTGTAGAGTAGAAGAGTGCTCTTTTCTCAAAAGCAGAAAGTGTTTCTTGTAAGGCGAGTTAGCGTTTGTTTCCCAGTCCTAAATGGAGTTGAATCACATGCAGTTTCTGGTCCTACGAGCAAGAGATGTTTTCTGGTAAGAAGAGTCACTATTGCGCTCTCATTGTCATACACAGGGCAAAAAGCACTGGCGTCTGTTCCCAGCATGTACAGTGTATTGGACTGAAGAGGAGCTACTGTTCTTGTCAGTTTCCTAAGCAGAATTGAACTAAATATGGCCCGTGTGTGTAGGAAGCACAGTTCTTTTGTTCTGAACAAGCTCACTGTTCTGGCCCTATAGGAAACATTGTAGAGTAGAAGAGTGCTCTTTTCTCAAAAGCAGAGTGTGTTTCTTGTAAGGCGAGCTAGCGTTTGTTTCCCAGTCCTAAATGGAGTTGAATACCATGCAGTTTCTGGTCCTACGAGCAAGAGTTGTTTTCTGGTAAAGAAAGTCACTATTGCGCTCCCATTGCCATATACAGTGCAAATAGCTCTTGCGTCTGTTCACAGGAAGTACAGTGTATTGGACTGAAGAGAATCTACTGTTCTTGTCAGTTTCCTAAGCAGAGTTGAACTAGATATGGCCCGTGTGTGTAGGAAGCACAGTTGTTTTGTTCTGAGCAAGCTCACTATTCAGACACCATAGGAAACACAGTAGAGTAGAAGAGTGCTCTTTTCTCAAAAGCAGAAAGTGTTTCTTGTAAGGCGAGCTAGCATTTGTTTCCCAGTCCTAAATGGAGTTGCATACCATGCAGTTTCTGGTCCTAAGAGCAAGAGTTGTTTTCTGGTAAGGAAAGTCACTATTGAGCTCCCATTGCCATACACAGTGCAAATAGCTCTCGCGTCTGTTCCCAGCAAGTACAGTGTATTGGACTGAAGAGGAGCTACTGTTCTTGTCAGTTTCCTAAGCAGAGTTGAACTAGATATGGCCCGTGTGTGTAGGAAGCACAGTTCTTTTGTTCTGAGCAAGCTCACTATTCAGCCACCATAGGAAACACAGTAGAGTAGAAGAGTGCTCTTTTCTCAACAGCAGAGTGTGTTTCTTGTAAGGCGAGCTAGCGTTTGTTTCCCAGTCCTAAATGGAGTTGAATCACATGCAGTTTTTGGTCCGACGAGCAAGAGTTGTTTTCTGGTAAGAAGAGTCACTATTGTGCTCCCATTGTCATACTCAGGGCAAATAGCACTGGCGTCTGTTTCCAGCAAGTACAGGGTATTCGACTGAAAAGAATCTACTGTTCTTGTCAGTTTCCTAAGCAGAATTGAACTAGGTATTGCCGTGTGTGTAGGAAGCACAGCTCTTTTGTTCTGAGCAAGCTCAATGTTTGGACCCCATAGGAAACACAGTAGATAGAAGAGTGCTCTTTTCTCAAAAGCAGAGTGTGTTTCTTGTAAGGCAAGCTAGCGTTTGTTTCCCAGTCCTAAATGGAGTTGAATACCATGCAGTTTCTGGTCCTACGAGCAAGAGTTGTTTTCTGGTAAAGAAAGTCACTATTGCGCTCCCATTGCCATATACAGTGCAAATAGCTCTCGCGTCTGTTCCCAGCAAGTACAGTGTATTGGACTGAAGAGAATCTACTGTTCTTGTCAGTTTCCTAAGCAGAGTTGAACTAGATATGGCCCGTGTGTGTAGGAAGCACAGTTCTTTTGTTCTGAGCAAGCTCACTGTTCAGACACCATAGGAAACACAGTAGAGTAGAAGAGTGCTCTTTTCTCAAAAGCAGAAAGTGTTTCTTGTAAGGCGAGCTAGCGTTTTTCCCAGTCCTAAGTGGAGTTGAATCACATGCAGTTTCTGGTCCTATGAGCAAGAGATGTTTTCTGGTAAGAAGAATCGCTATTGCGCTCCCATTGTCATACACAGGGCAAAAAGCACTGGCGTCTGTTCCCAGCATGTACAGTGTATTGGACTGAAGAGGATCTACTGTTCTTGTCAGTTATCTAAGCAGAATTGAACTAAATATGGCCTGTGTGTGTAGGAAGCACAGTTCTTTTGTTCTGAGCAAGCTCACTGTTCTGACCCTATAGGAAACACAGTAGAGTAGAAGTGTGCTCTTTTCTCAAAAGCAGAGTGTGTTTCTTGTAAGGCAAGCTAGCGTTTGTTTCCCAGTCCTAAATGGAGTTGAATCACATGCAGTTTTTGTTCCTACGAGCAAGAGTTGTTTTCTGGTAAGAAGAGTCACTATTGTGCTCCCATTGTCATACTCAGGGCAAATAGCACTGGCTTCTGTTTCCAGCAAGTAAAAGGTATTGGACTGAAGAGAATCTACTGTTCTTGTCAGTTTCCTAAGCAGAATTGAACTAGGTATGGCCCGTGTGTGTAGGAAGCAAAGCTCTTTTGTTCTCAGCAAGCTCACTGTTTGGACACCATAGGAAACACAGTAGAGTAGAAGAGTGCTCTTTTCTCAAAAGCAGAGTGTGTTTCTTGTAAGGCAAGCTAGCGTTTGTTTCCCAGTCCTAAATGGAGTTGCATACCATGCAGTTTCTGGTCCTAAGAGCAAGAGTTGTTTTCTGGTAAAGAAAGTCACTATTGAGCTCCCATTGCCATACACAGTGCAAATAGCTCTCGCATCTGTTCCCAGCAACTACAGTGTATTGGACTGAAGAGGAGCTACTGTTCTTGTCAGTTTCCTAAGCAGAGTTGAACTAGATATGGCCCGTGTGTGTAGGAAGCACAGTTCTTTTGTTCTGAGCAAGCTCACTGTTCTGACCCTATAGGAA
Organism: Peromyscus eremicus; assembly: GCF_949786415.1. Taxonomy (NCBI): domain Eukaryota; kingdom Metazoa; phylum Chordata; class Mammalia; order Rodentia; family Cricetidae; genus Peromyscus; species Peromyscus eremicus. The sequence continues at coordinate 15,729 of NW_026736769.1, read as the reverse complement.
ACACAGTAGAGTAGAAGAGTGCTCTTTTCTCAAAAGCAGAGTGTGTTTCTTGGAAGGCGAGCTAGCGTTTGTTTCCCACTCCTAAATGGAGTTGAATCACATGCAGTTTTTGGTCCTATGAGCAAGAGTTGTTTTCTGTAAGAAGAGTAACTATTGTGCTCCCATTGTCATACTCAGGGCAAATAGCACTGGCATCTATTTCCAGCAAGTACAGTGTATTGAACTGAAGAGGATCTACTGTTCTTGTCAGTTTGCTAATCAGAATTGAACTAGGTATGGCCCTGTGTGTAGGAAGCACAGTTCTTTTGTTCTGAGCAAGCTCACTGTTCTGGCACTATGGGAAACACAGTAGAGTAGAAGAGTGCTCCTTTCTCAAAAGCTGACTGTGTTTCTTGTAAGGCGAGCTAGCGTTTGTTTCCAAGTCCAAAATGGAGTTGAATCACATGCAGTTTCTGGTCCTACGAGCAAGAATTGTTTTCTGGTAAGGAAAGTCACTATTGTGCTCCCATTGCCATACACAGTGCAAATAGCTCTCGCATCTGTTCCCAGCAAGTACAGTGTATTGGACTGAAGAGGAGCTACTGTTCTTGTCAGTTTTCTAAGCAGAGTTGAACTAGATATGGCCTGTGTGTGTAGGAAGCACAGTTCTTTGTTCTGAGCAAGCTCACTGTTCAGACACCATAGGAAACACTGTAGAGTAGAAGAGTGCTCTTTTCTCAAAAGCAGAAAGTGTTTCTTGTAAGGTGAGTTAGCGTTTGTTTCCCAGTCCTAAATGGAGTTGAATCACATGCAGTTTCTGGTCCTACGAGCAAGAGATGTTTTCTGGTAAGAAGAGTCACTATTGCGCTCTCATTGTCATACACAGGGCAAAAAACACTGGCGTCTGTTCCCAGCATGTACAGTGTATTGGACTGAAGAGGAGTACTGTTCTTGTCAGTTTCCTAAGCAGAATTGAACTAAATATGGCCCGTGTGTGTAGGAAGCACAGTTCTTTTGTTCTGAACAAGCTCACTGTTCTGGCCCTATAGGAAACATTGTAGAGTAGAAGAGTGCTCTTTTCTCAAAAGCAGAGTGTGTTTCTTGTAAGGCGAGCTAGCGTTTGTTTCCCAGTCCTAAATGGAGTTGAATACCATGCAGTTTCTGGTCCTACGAGCAAGAGTTGTTTTCTGGTAAAGAAAGTCACTATTGCGCTCCCATTGCCATATACAGTGCAAATAGCTCTCGCGTCTGTTCACAGGAAGTACAGTGTATTGGACTGAAGAGAATCTACTGTTCTTGTCAGTTTCCTAAGCAGAGTTGAACTAGATATGGCCCGTGTGTGTAGGAAGCACAGTTCTTTTGTTCTGAGCAAGCTCACTATTCAGACACCATAGGAAACACAGTAGAGTAGAAGAGTGCTCTTTTCTCAGAAGCAGAAAGTGTTTCTTGTAAGGCGAGCTAGCATTTGTTTCCCAGTCCTAAATGGAGTTGCATACCATGCAGTTTCTGGTCCTAAGAGCAAGAGTTGTTTTCTGGTAAGGAAAGTCACTATTGAGCTCCCATTGCCATACACAGTGCAAATAGCTCTCGCGTCTGTTCCCAGCAAGTACAGTGTATTGGACTGAAGAGGAGCTACTGTTCTTGTCAGTTTCCTAAGCAGAGTTGAACTAGATATGGCCCGTGTGTGTAGGAAGCACAGTTCTTTTGTTCTGAGCAAGCTCACTATTCAGCCACCATAGGAAACACAGTAGAGTAGAAGAGTGCTCTTTTCTCAAAAGCAGAAAGTGTTTCTTGGAAGGCGAGCTGGCGTTTGTTTCCCAGTCCTAAGTGGAGTTGAATCACATGCAGTTTCTGGTCCTATGAGCAGAGATGTTTTCTGATAAGAAGAGTCACTATTGCGCTCCCATTTGCATACTATGGACAAATAGCACTGGCGTCTGTTTCCAGCAAGTACAGGATATTGGACTGAAGAGAATCTACTGTTCTTGTCAGTTTCCTAAGCAGAATTGAACTAGGTATGGCCCGTGTGTGTAGGAAGCACAGCTCTTTGGTTCTGAGCAAGCTCACTGTTCAGACACCATAGGAAACACAGTAGAGTAGAAGAGTGCTTTTTTCTCAAAAGCAGAAAGTGTTTTTTGTAAGGCGAGCTAGCGTTTGTTTCCCAGTCCTAAATGGAGTTGAATCACATGCAGTTTCTGGTCCTACCAGCAAGAGATGTTTTCTGGTAAGAAGAGTAACTATTGCGCTCCCATTGTCATACACAGGGCAAAAAGCACTGGCGTCTGTTCCCAGCATGTACAGTGTATTAGACTGAAGAGGATCTACTGTTCTTGTCTGTTTCCTAAGCAGAATTGAACTAAATATGGCCCGTGTGTGTAGGAAGCACAGTTCTTTTGTTCTGAGCAAGCTCACTGTTCTGGCCCTATAGGAAACACAGTAGAGTACAAGAGTGCTCTTTTCTCAAAAGCAGAGTGTGTTTCTTGTAAGGCAAGCTAGTGTTTGTTTCCAAGTCCTAAATGGAGTTGAATAACATGCAGTTTCTGAGCCTAGGAGCAACAGTTGTTTTCTGGTAAGGAAATTCACTATTGAGCTCCCATTGCCATACACAGTGCAAATAGCTCTCGCGTCTGTTCCCAGCAAGTACAGTGTATTGGACTGAAGAGGAGCTACTGTTCTTGTCAGTTTCCTAAGCAGAGTTGAACTAGATATGGCCCGTGTGTGTAGGAAGCACAGTTCTTTTGTTCTGAGCAAGCTTACTCTTCGGACACCATAGGAAACACAGTAGAGATGAAGAGTGCTCTTTTCTCAAAAGCAGAGTGTGTTTCTTGTAAGGCGAGCTAGCGTTTGTTTCCCAGTCCTAAATGGAGTAGAATCACATGCAGTTTTTGGTCCGACGAGCAAGAGTTTTTTTCTGGTAAGAAGAGTAACTATTGTGCTCACATTGTCATACTCAGGGCAAATAGCACTGGCGTCTGTTTCCAGCAAGTACAGGGTATTGGATTGAAAAGAATCTACTGTTCTTGTCAGTTTCCTAAGCAGAATTGAACTAGGTATGGCCGTGTGTGTAGGAAGCACAGCTCTTTTGTTCTGAGCAAGCTCAATGTGGACCCCATAGGAAACACAGTAGAGTAGAAGAGTGCTCTTTTCTCAAAAGCAGAGTGTGTTTCTTGTAAGGCGAGCTAGCGTTGGTTTCCCAGTCCTAAATGGAGTTGAATACCATGCAGTTTCTGGTCCTACGAGCAAGAGTTGTTTTCTGGTAAAGAAAGTCACTATTGCGCTCCCATTGCCATATACAGTGCAAATAGCTCTCGCGTCTGTTCCCAGCAAGTACAGTGTATTGGACTGAAGAGAATCTACTGTTCTTGTCAGTTTCCTAAGCAGAGTTGAACTAGATATGGCCCGTGTGTGTAGGAAGCACAGTTCTTTTGTTCTGAGCAAGCTCACTGTTCAGACACCATAGGAAACACAGTAGAGTAGAAGAGTGCTCTTTTCTCAAAAGCAGAAAGTGTTTCTTGTAAGGCGAGCTAGCGTTTGTTTCCCAGTCCTAAGTGGAGTTGAATCACATGCAGTTTTTGTCCTACGAGCAAGAGTTGTTTTCTGGTAAGAAGAGTCACTATTGTGCTCCCATTGTCATACTCAGGGCAAATAGCACTGGCTTCTGTTTCCAGCAAGTACAGGGTATTGGACTGAAGAGAATCTACTGTTCTTGTCAGTTTCCTAAGCAGAATTGAACTAGGTATGGCCCTGTGTGTAAGAAGCACAGTTTTTTGTTCTGAGCAAGCTCACTGTTCTGGCACTATGGGAAACACAGTAGAGTAGAAGAGTGCTCCTTTCTCAAAAGCTGACTGTGTTTCTTGTAAGGCGAGCTAGCGTTTGTTTCCAAGTCCCAAATGGAGTTGAATCACATGCAGTTTCTGGTCCTACGAGCAAGAATTGTTTTCTGGTAAGGAAAGTCACTATTGTGCTCCCATTGCCATACACAGTGCAAATAGCTCTCGCATCTGTTCCCAGCAAGTACAGTGTATTGGACTGAAGAGGAGCTACTGTTCTTGTCAGTTTTCTAAGCAGAGTTGAACTAGATATGGCCTGTGTGTGTAGGAAGCACAGTTCTTTGTTCTGAGCAAGCTCACTGTTCAGACACCATAGGAAACACTGTAGAGTAGAAGAGTGCTCTTTTCTCAAAAGCAGAAAGTGTTTCTTGTAAGGCAAGTTAGCGTTTGATTCCCAGTCCTAAATGGAGTTGAATCACATGCAGTTTCTGGTCCTACGAGCAAGAGATGTTTTCTGGTAAGAAGAGTCACTATTGTGCTCTCATTGTCATACACAGGGCAAAAAGCACTGGCGTCTGTTCCCAGCATGTACAGTGTATTGGACTGAAGAGGAGCTACTGTTCTTGTCAGTTTCCTAAGCAGAATTGAACTAAATATGGCCCGTGTGTGTAGGAAGCACAGTTCTTTTGTTCTGAACAAGCTCACTGTTCTGGCCCTATAGGAAACATTGTAGAGAAGAAGAGTGCTCTTTTCTCAAAAGCAGAGTGTGTTTCTTGTAAGGCAAGCTAGCGTTTGTTTCCCAGTCCTAAATGGAGTTGAATACCATGCAGTTTCTGGTCCTACGAGCAAGAGTTGTTTTCTGGTAAAGAAAGTCACTATTGCGCTCCCATTGCCATATACAGTGCAAATAGCTCTCGCGTCTGTTCCCAGCAAGTACAGTGTATTGGACTGAAGAGAATCTACTGTTCTTGTCAGTTTCCTAAGCAGAGTTGAACTAGATATGGCCCGTGTGTGTAGGAAGCACAGTTCTTTTGTTCTGAGCAAGCTCACTGTTCAGACACCATAGGAAACACAGTAGAGTAGAAGAGTGCTCTTTTCTCAAAAGCAGAAAGTGTTTCTTGTAAGGCGAGCTAGCGTTTGTTTCCCAGTCCTAAATGGAGTTGAATCACAATCAGTTTCTGGTCCTACCAGCAAGAGATTTTTTCTGGTAAGAAGAGTCACTATTGCGCTCCCATTGTCATACACAGGGCAAAAAGCACTGGCGTCTGTTCCCAGCATGTACAGTGTATTGGACTGAAGAGGATCTACTGTTCTTGTCAGTTTCCTAAGCAGAATTGAACTAAATATGGCCCGTGTGTGGAGGAAGCACAGTTCTTTTGTTCTGAGCAAGCTCACTGTTCTGGCCCTATAGGAAACACAGTAGAGTACAAGAGTGCTCTTTTCTCAAAAGCAGAGTGTGTTTCTTGTAAGGCAAGCTAGCATTTGTTTCCCAGTCCTAAATGGAGTTGAATAACATGCAGTTTCTGAGCCTAGGAGCAACAGTTGTTTTCTGGTAAGGAAAGTCACTATTGAGCTCCCATTGCCATACACAGTGCAAATAGCTCTCGCGTCTGTTCCCAGCAAGTACAGTGTATTGGACTGAAGAGGAGCTACTGTTCTTGTCAGTTTCCTAAGCAGAGTTGAACTAGATATGGCCCGTGTTGTAGGAAGCACAGTTCTTTTGTTCTGAGCAAGCTCACTATTCAGCCACCATAGGAAACACAGTAGAGTAGAAGAGTGCTCTTTTCTCAAAAGCAGAAAGTGTTTCTTGTAAGGCGAGCTAGCGTTTGTTTCCCAGTCCTAAATGGAGTTGAATCACATGCAGTTTCTGGTCCTACGAGCAAGAGATGTTTTCTGGGAAGAAGAGTCACTATTGTGCTCCCATTGTCATACACAGGGCAAAAAGCACTGGCGTCTGTTCCCAGCATGTACAGTGTATTGGACTGAAGAGGATCTACTGTTCTTGTCAGTTTCCTAAGCAGAATTGAACTAAATATGGCCCGTTTTTGTAGGAAGCACAGTTCTTATGTTCTGAGCAAGCTCACTGTTCTGACCCTATAGGAAACACAGTAGAGTAGAAGAGTGCTCTTTTCTCAAAAGCAGAGTGTGTTTCTTGTAAGGCGAGCAAGCGTTTGTTTCCCAGTCCTAACTGGAGTTGAATCACATGCAGTTTTTGGTCCGACGAGCAAGAGTTGTTTTTTGGTAAGAAGAGTCACTATTGTGCTCCCATTGTCATACTCAGGGCAAATAGCACTGGCGTCTGTTTCCAGCAAGTACAGGGTATTGGAATGAAAAGAATCTACTGTTCTTGTCAGTTTCCTAAGCAGAATTGAACTAGGTATGGACGTGTGTGTAGGAAGCACAGCTCTTTTTTTCTGAGCAAGCTCAATGTTTGGACCCCATAGGAAACACAGTAGAGTAGAAGAGTGCTCTTTTCTCAAAAGCAGAGTGTGTTTCTTGTAAGGCGAGCTAGCGTTTCTTTCCCAGTCCTAAATGGAGTTGCATACCATGCAGTTTCTTGTCCTAAGTGCAAGAGTTGTTTTCTCGTAAGGAAAGTCACTATTGCTCTCCCATTGCCATATACAGTGCAAATAGCTCTCGCGTCTGTTCCCAGCAAGTACAGTGTATTGGACTGAAGAGGAGCTACTGTTCTTGTCAGTTTCCTAAGCAGAGTTGAACTAGATATGGCCCCCGTGTGTAGGAAGCACAGTTCTTTTGTTCTGAGCAAGCTCACTGTTCAGACACCATAGGAAACACAGTAGAGTAGAAGAGTGCTCTTTTCTCAAAAGCAGAGTGTGTTTCTTGTAAGGCGAGCTAGCGTTTTTTTCCCAGTCCTAAATGGAGTTGAATCACATGCAGTTTCTGGTCCTACGAGCAAGAGATGTTTTCTGGTAAGAAGAGTCACTATTGCGCTCCCATTGTCTTACACAGGGCAAAAAGCACTGGCGTCTGTTCCCAGCATGTACAGTGTATTGGACTGAAGAGGATCTACTCTTCTTGTCAGTTTCCTAAGCAGAATTGAACTAAATATGGCCCGTGTGTGTAGGAAGCACAGTTCTTTTTTTCTGAGCAAGCTCACTGTTCTGGCCCTATAGGAAACACAGTAGAGTAGAAGAGTGCTCTTTTCTCAAAAGCAGAGTGTGTTTCTTGTAAGGCGAGCTAGCGTTTGTTTCCCAGTCCTAAATGGAGTTGAATACCATGCAGTTTCTGGTCCTACGAGCAAGCGTTGTTTTCTGGTAAAGAAAGTCACTATTGCGCTCCCATTGCCATATGCAGTGCAAATAGCTCTCGCGTCTGTTCCCAGCAAGTACAGTGTATTGGACTGAAGAGAATCTACTGTTCTTGTCAGTTTCCTAAGCAGAGTTGAACTAGATATGGCCCGTGGGTGTAGGAAGCACAGTTCTTTTGTTCTGAGCAAGCTCACTGTTCAGACACCATAGGAAACACAGTAGAGTAGAAGAGTGCTCTTTTCTCAAAAGCAGAAAGTGTTTCTTGTAAGGCGAGCTAGCGTTTGTTTCCCAGTCCTAAGTGGAGTTGAATCACATGCAGTTTCTGGTCCTATGAGCAAGAGTTGTTTTCTGTTAAGAAGAGTCACTATTGCGCTCCCATTGTTATACACAGGGCAAAAAGCACTGGCGTCTGTTCCCAGCATGTACAGTGTATTGGACTGAAGAGGATCTACTGCTCTTGTCAGTTTTCTAAGCAGAATTGAACTAAATATGGCCCGTGTGTGTAGGAAGCACAGTTCTTTTGTTATGAGCAAGCTCACTGTTCTGACCCTATAGGAAACACAGTAGAGTACAAGAGTGCTCTTTTCTCAAAAGCAGAGTGTGTTTCTCGTAAGGCGAGCTAGCGTTTGTTTCCCAGACTTAATGGAGTTGAATACCATGCAGTTTCTGGTCCTACGAGCAAGAGTTGTTTTCTGGTAAGGAAAGTCACTATTGCTCTCCCATTGCCATATACAGTGTAAAAAGCTCTCGCGTCTGTTCCCAGCAAGTACAGTGTATTGGACTGAAAAGGAGCTACTGTTCTTTTCAGTTTCCTAAGCAGAGTTGAACTAGATATGGCCCGCGTGTGTAGGAAGCACAGTTCTTTTGTTCTGAGCAAGCTCACTGTTCAGACACCATAGGAAACACAGTAGAGTAGAAGAGTGCTCTTTTCTCAAAAGCAGAGTGTGTTTCTTGTAAGGCGAGCTAGCGTTTGTTTCCCAGTCCTAAATGGAGTTGAATCACATGCAGTTTCTGGTCCTATGAGCAAGAGATGTTTTCTGGTAAGAAGAATCACTATTGCGCTCCCATTGTCATACACAGGGCAAAAAGCACTGGCGTCTGTTCAAAACATGTACAGTGTATTGGACTGAAGAGGATCTACTGCTCTTGTCAGTTATCTAAGCAGAATTGAACTAAATATGGCCCGTGTGTGTAGGAAGCACAGTTCTTTTGTTCTGAGCAAGCTCACTGTTCTGACCCTATAGGAAACACAGTAGAGTAGAAGAGTGCTCTTTTCTCAAAAGCAGAGTGTGTTTCTTGTAAGGCGAGCTAGCGTTTGTTTCCCAGTCCTAAATGGAGTTGAATCACATGCAGTTTTTGGTCCGACGAGCAAGAGTTGTTTTCTGGTAAGAAGAGTCACTATTGTGCTCCCATTGTCATACTCAGGGCAAATAGCACTGGCGTCTGTTTCCAGCAAGTACAGGGTATTGGACTGAAAAGAATCTACTGTTCCTGTCAGTTTCCTAAGCAGAATTGAACTAGGTATGGACGTGTGTGTAGGAAGCACAGTTCTTTTGTTCTGAGCAAGCTCACTGTTCAGACACCATAGGAAACACAGTAGAGTAGAAGAGTGCTCTTTTCTCAAAAGCAGAGTGTGTTTCTTGTAAGGCGAGCTAGCGTTTGTTTCCCAGTCCTAAATGGAGTTGAATCACATGCAGTTTCTGGTCCTACCAGCAAGAGATGTTTTCTGGTAAGAAGAGTCACTATTGCGCTCCCATTGTCATACACAGGGCAAAAAGCACTGGCGTCTGTTCCCAGCATGTACAGTGTATTGGACTGAAGAGGATCTACTGTTCTTGTCAGTTTCCTAAGCAGAATTGAACTAAATATGGCCCGTGTGTGGAGGAAGCACAGTTCTTTTGTTCTGAGCAAGCTCACTGTTCTGGCCCTATAGGAAACACAGTAGAGTACAAGAGTGCTCTTTTCTCAAAAGCAGAGTGTGTTTCTTGTAAGGCAAGCTAGCATTTGTTTCCCAGTCCTAAATGGAGTTGAATAACATGCAGTTTCTGAGCCTAGGAGCAACAGTTGTTTTCTGGTAAGGAAAGTCACTATTGAGCTCCCATTGCCATACACAGTGCAAATAGCTCTCGCGTCTGTTCCCAGCAAGTACAGTGTATTGGACTGAAGAGGAGCTACTGTTCTTGTCAGTTTCCTAAGCAGAGTTGAACTAGATATGGCCCGTGTTGTAGGAAGCACAGTTCTTTTGTTCTGAGCAAGCTCACTATTCAGCCACCATAGGAAACACAGTAGAGTAGAAGAGTGCTCTTTTCTCAAAAGCAGAAAGTGTTTCTTGTAAGGCGAGCTAGCGTTTGTTTCCCAGTCCTAAATGGAGTTGAATCACATGCAGTTTCTGGTCCTACGAGCAAGAGATGTTTTCTGGGAAGAAGAGTCACTATTGTGCTCCCATTGTCATACACAGGGCAAAAAGCACTGGCGTCTGTTCCCAGCATGTACAGTGTATTGGACTGAAGAGGATCTACTGTTCTTGTCAGTTTCCTAAGCAGAATTGAACTAAATATGGCCCGTTTGTGTAGGAAGCACAGTTCTTATGTTCTGAGCAAGCTCACTGTTCTGACCCTATAGGAAACACAGTAGAGTAGAAGAGTGCTCTTTTCTCAAAAGCAGAGTGTGTTTCTTGTAAGGCGAGCAAGCGTTTGTTTCCCAGTCCTAACTGGAGTTGAATCACATGCAGTTTTAGGTCCGACGAGCAAGAGTTGTTTTTTGGTAAGAAGAGTCACTATTGTGCTCCCATTGTCATACTCAGGGCAAATAGCACTGGCGTCTGTTTCCAGCAAGTACAGGGTATTGGAATGAAAAGAATCTACTGTTCTTGTCAGTTTCCTAAGCAGAATTGAACTAGGTATGGACGTGTGTGTAGGAAGCACAGCTCTTTTTTTCTGAGCAAGCTCAATGTTTGGACCCCATAGGAAACACAGTAGAGTAGAAGAGTGCTCTTTTCTCAAAAGCAGAGTGTGTTTCTTGTAAGGCGAGCTAGCGTTTCTTTCCCAGTCCTAAATGGAGTTGCATACCATGCAGTTTCTTGTCCTAAGTGCAAGAGTTGTTTTCTCGTAAGGAAAGTCACTATTGCTCTCCCATTGCCATATACAGTGCAAATAGCTCTCGCGTCTGTTCCCAGCAAGTACAGTGTATTGGACTGAAGAGGAGCTACTGTTCTTGTCAGTTTCCTAAGCAGAGTTGAACTAGATATGGCCCCCGTGTGTAGGAAGCACAGTACTTTTGTTCTGAGCAAGCTCACTGTTCAGACACCATAGGAAACACAGTAGAGTAGAAGAGTGCTCTTTTCTCAAAAGCAGAGTGTGTTTCTTGTAAGGCGAGCTAGCGTTTTTTTCCCAGTCCTAAATGGAGTTGAATCACATGCAGTTTCTGGTCCTACGAGCAAGAGATGTTTTCTGGTAAGAAGAGTCACTATTGCGCTCCCATTGTCTTACACAGGGCAAAAAGCACTGGCGTCTGTTCCCAGCATGTACAGTGTATTGGACTGAAGAGGAACTACTCTTCTTGTCAGTTTCCTAAGCAGAATTGAACTAAATATGGCCCGTGTGTGTAGGAAGCACAGTTCTTTTTTTCTGAGCAAGCTCACTGTTCTGGCCCTATAGGAAACACAGTAGAGTAGAAGAGTGCTCTTTTCTCAAAAGCAGAGTGTGTTTCTTGTAAGGCGAGCTAGCGTTTGTTTCCCAGTCCTAAATGGAGTTGAATACCATGCAGTTTCTGGTCCTACGAGCAAGCGTTGTTTTCTGGTAAAGAAAGTCACTATTGCGCTCCCATTGCCATATGCAATGCAAATAGCTCTCGCGTCTGTTCCCAGCAAGTACAGTGTATTGGACTGAAGAGAATCTACTGTTCTTGTCAGTTTCCTAAGCAGAGTTGAACTAGATATGGCCCGTGGGTGTAGGAAGCACAGTTCTTTTGTTCTGAGCAAGCTCACTGTTCAGACACCATAGGAAACACAGTAGAGTAGAAGAGTGCTCTTTTCTCAAAAGCAGAAAGTGTTTCTTGTAAGGCGAGCTAGCGTTTGTTTCCCAGTCCTAAGTGGAGTTGAATCACATGCAGTTTCTGGTCCTATGAGCAAGAGTTGTTTTCTGTTAAGAAGAGTCACTATTGCGCTCCCATTGTTATACACAGGGCAAAAAGCACTGGCGTCTGTTCCCAGCATGTACAGTGTATTGGACTGAAGAGGATCTACTGCTCTTGTCAGTTTTCTAAGCAGAATTGAACTAAATATGGCCCGTGTGTGTAGGAAGCACAGTTCTTTTGTTATGAGCAAGCTCACTGTTCTGACCCTATAGGAAACACAGTAGAGTACAAGAGTGCTCTTTTCTCAAAAGCAGAGTGTGTTTCTCGTAAGGCGAGCTAGCGTTTGTTTCCCAGACTTAATGGAGTTGAATACCATGCAGTTTCTGGTCCTACGAGCAAGAGTTGTTTTCTGGTAAGGAAAGTCACTATTGCTCTCCCATTGCCATATACAGTGTAAAAAGCTCTCGCGTCTGTTCCCAGCAAGTACAGTGTATTGGACTGAAAAGGAGCTACTGTTCTTTTCAGTTTCCTAAGCAGAGTTGAACTAGATATGGCCCGCGTGTGTAGGAAGCACAGTTCTTTTGTTCTGAGCAAGCTCACTGTTCAGACACCATAGGAAACACAGTAGAGTAGAAGAGTGCTCTTTTCTCAAAAGCAGAGTGTGTTTCTTGTAAGGCGAGCTAGCGTTTGTTTCCCAGTCCTAAATGGAGTTGAATCACATGCAGTTTCTGGTCCTATGAGCAAGAGATGTTTTCTGGTAAGAAGAATCACTATTGCGCTCCCATTGTCATACACAGGGCAAAAAGCACTGGCGTCTGTTCAAAACATGTACAGTGTATTGGACTGAAGAGGATCTACTGCTCTTGTCAGTTATCTAAGCAGAATTGAACTAAATATGGCCCGTGTGTGTAGGAAGCACAGTTCTTTTGTTCTGAGCAAGCTCACTGTTCTGACCCTATAGGAAACACAGTAGAGTAGAAGAGTGCTCTTTTCTCAAAAGCAGAGTGTGTTTCTTGTAAGGCGAGCTAGCGTTTGTTTCCCAGTCCTAAATGGAGTTGAATCACATGCAGTTTTTGGTCCGACGAGCAAGAGTTGTTTTCTGGTAAGAAGAGTCACTATTGTGCTCCCATTGTCATACTCAGGGCAAATAGCACTGGCGTCTGTTTCCAGCAAGTACAGGGTATTGGACTGAAAAGAATCTACTGTTCCTGTCAGTTTCCTAAGCAGAATTGAACTAGGTATGGACGTGTGTGTAGGAAGCACAGTTCTTTTGTTCTGAGCAAGCTCACTGTTCAGACACCATAGGAAACACAGTAGAGTAGAAGAGTGCTCTTTTCTCAAAAGCAGAGTGTGTTTCTTGTAAGGCGAGCTAGCGTTTGTTTCCCAGTCCTAAATGGAGTTGAATCACATGCAGTTTCTGGTCCTACGAGCAAGAGATTTTTTCTGGTAAGAAGAGTCACTATTGTGCTCCAATTGTCTTACACAGGGCAAAAAGCACTGGCGTCTGTTCCCAGCATGTACAGTGTAATGGACTGAAGAGGATCTACTGTTCTTGTCAGTTTCCTAAGCAGAATTGAACTAAATATGGCCCGTGTGTGTAGGAAGCACAGTTCTTTTGTTCTGAGCAAGCTCACTGTTCAGACAACATAGGAAACACAGTAGAGTAGAAGAGTGCTCTTTTCTCAAAAGCAGAGTGTGTTTCTTGTAAGGCGAGCTAGCGTTTGTTTCCCAGTCCTAAATGGAGTTGAATCACATGCAGTTTCTGGTCCTACGAGCAAGAGATTTTTTCTGGTAAGAAGAGTCACTATTGTGCTCCAATTGTCTTACACAGGGCAAAAAGCACTGGCGTCTGTTCCCAGCATGTACAGTGTAATGGACTGAAGAGGATCTACTGTTCTTGTCAGTTTCCTAAGCAGAATTGAACTAAATATGGCCCGTGTGTGTAGGAAGCACAGTTCTTTTGTTCTGAACAAGCTCACTGTTCTGGCCCTATAGGAAACATTGTAGAGAAGATGAGTGCTCTTTTCTCAAAAGCAGAGTGTGTTTCTTGTAAGGCGAGCTAGCGTTTGTTTCCCAGTCCTAAATGGAGTTGAATACCATGCAGTTTCTGGTCCTACGAGCAAGAGTTGTTTTCTGGTAAAGAAAGTCACTATTGCGCTCCCATTGCCATATACAGTGCAAATAGCTCTCGCGTCTGTTCCCAGCAAGTACAGTGTATTGGACTGAAGAGGAGCTACTGTTCTTGTCAGTTTCCTAAGCAGAGTTGAACTAGATATGGCCCGTGTTGTAGGAAGCACAGTTCTTTTGTTCTGAGCAAGCTCACTATTCAGCCACCATAGGAAACACAGTAGAGTAGAAGAGTGCTCTTTTCTCAAAAGCAGAAAGTGTTTCTTGTAAGGCGAGCTAGCATTTGTTTCCCAGTCCTAAATGGAGTTGAATCACATGCAGTTTCTGGTCCTACGAGCAAGAGATGTTTTCTGGGAAGAAGAGTCACTATAGTGCTCCCATTGTCATACACAGGGCAAAAAGCACTGGCGTCTGTTCCCAGCATGTACAGTGTATTGGACTGAAGAGGATCTACTGTTCTTGTCAGTTTCCTAAGCAGAATTGAACTAAATATGGCCCGTCTGTGTAGGAAGCACAGTTCTTATGTTCTGAGCAAGCTCACTATTCTGACCCTATAGGAAACACAGTAGAGTAGAAGAGTGCTCTTTTCTCAAAAGCAGAGTGTGTTTCTTGTAAGGCAAGCTAGCGTTTGTTTCCCAGTCCTAAATGGAGTTGAATCACATGCAGTTTTTGGTCCGACGAGCAAGAGTTGTTTTCTGGTAAGAAGAGTCACTATTGTGCTCCCATTGTCATACTCAGGGCAAATAGCACTGGCGTCTGTTTCCAGCAAGTACAGGGTATTGGAATGAAAAGAATCTACTGTTCTTGTCAGTTTCCTAAGCAGAATTGAACTAGGTATGGACGTGTGTGTAGGAAGCACAGCTCTTTTTTTCTGAGCAAGCTCAATGTTTGGACCCCATAGGAAACACAGTAGAGTAGATGAGTGCTCTTTTCTCAAAAGCAGAGTGTATTTCTTGTAAGGCAAGCTAGCGTTTCTTTCCCAGTCCTAAATGAAGTTGCATACCATGCAGTTTCTTGTCCTAAGTGCAAGAGTTGTTTTCTGGTAAGGAAAGTCACTATTGCTCTCCCATTGCCATATACAGTGCAAATAGCTCTCGCGTCTGTTCCCAGCAAGTACAGTGTATTGGACTGAAGAGGAGCTACTGTTCTTGTCAGTTTCCTAAGCAGAGTTGAACTAGATATGGCCCGCGTGTGTAGGAAGCACAGTTCTTTTGTTCTGAGCAAGCTCACTGTTCAGACACCATAGGAAACACAATAGAGTAGAAGAGTGCTCTTTTCTCAAAAGCAGAGTGTGTTTCTTGTAAGGCGAGCTAGCGTTTGTTTCCCAGTCCTAAATGGAGTTGAATCACATGCAGTTTCTGGTCCTACGAGCAAGAGATGTTTTCTGGTAAGAAGAGTCACTATTGCGCTCCCATTGTCTTACACAGGGCAAAAAGCACTGGCGTCTGTTCCCAGCATGTACAGTGTATTGGACTGAAGAGGATCTACTCTTCTTGTCAGTTTCCTAAGCAGAATTGAACTAAATATGGCCCGTGTGTGTAGGAAGCACAGTTCTTTTTTTCTGAGCAAGCTCACTGTTCTGGCCCTATAGGAAACACAGTAGAGTAGAAGAGTGCTCTTTTCTCAAAAGCAGAGTGTGTTTCTTGTAAGGCGAACTAGCATTTGTTTCCCAGTCCTAAATGGAGTTGAATACCATGCAGTTTCTGGGCCTACGAGCAACAGTTGTTTTCTGGTAAGGAAAGTCACTATTGAGCTCCCATTGCCATACACAGTGCAAATAGCTCCCGTGTCTGTTCCAAGCAAGTACAGTGTATTGGACTGAAGAGGAGCTACTGTTCTTGTCAGTTTCCTAAGCAGAGTTGATCTAGATATGGCCCGTGTGTGTAGGAAGCACAGTTCTTTTGTTCTGAGCAAGCTCACTGTTCAGACTACATAGGAAACACAGTAGAGTAGAAGAGTGCTCTTTTCTCAAAAGCAGAGTGTGTTTCTTGTAAGGCGAGCTAGCGTTTGTTTCCCAGTCCTAAATGGAGTTGAACCACATGCACTTTCTGGTCCTACGAGCAAGAGATGTTTTCTGGTAAGAAGAGTCACTATTGCGCTCCCATTGTCATACACAGGGCAAAAAGCACTGGCGTCTGTTCCCAGCATGTACAGTGTATTGGACTGAAGAGGATCTACTGTTCTTGTCAGTTTCCTAAGCAGAATTGAACTAAATATGGCCCGTGTGTGTAGGAAGCACAGTTCTTTTTTTCTGAGCAAGCTCACTGCTCTGGCCCTATAGGAAACACAGTAGAGTAGAAGAGTGCTCTTTTCTCAAAAGCAGAGTGTGTTTCTTTTAAGGCGAGCAAGCGTTTGTCTCCCAGTCATAAATGGAGTTGAATACCATGCAGTTTCTGGGCCTACTAGCAACAGTTGTTTTCTGGTAAGGAAAGTCACTATTGTGCTCCCATTGCCATATACAGTGCAAATAGCTCTTGCGTCTGTTCCCAGCAAGTACAGTGTATTGGACT